>NW_024081971.1:0-40960 GCF_003009895.1 Hyaena hyaena | reverse complement strand
AAAAAAATAAAATAAAATAAACAAAATTATCTCCCAACAGTGTCCAATAAAGAAATCCACCTAGAGTATATAAAGAATTCTCAAAACTCAATAATAAGACAAACAATTCACAATTTTAACAAAATAATTGAACAGATAACTTCACTCAAAAGATGTAGATGGAAAAAAAGCATATGAAAAATATTCAACATCATTAGTCATCAGAAAAATATACATTAAAACTCACAATACAAAATCCCAACCCAGCTTCTAGAATAACTAAAATTTTAAAATAGCAAGTGTTGGTGAGGGTGTGGAGCAACTGGAAATCTCCAACATTGCTGTTAGCAGTGTAAAATGATACTTTGGAAAAAAAGCTTGGCATTTTCTTATAAAGTCAAACACATCCTAACCACTCATTGCAATTCCAGTCCCAACTGTTTAACCAAGATAAATAAAAACATATGCCCACACTAAGTGTATATGTTAATGTTCACAGCAGTTTTATTCATTGTAAACAAAACTAAGTTAGTCTCCCTCAAGTCTCCTGTGTTTCTGCATACCTTGCAAATAGAGTCAGTGACTGCCTTTGTTTCCATCTCTGGAATATATAGAACAAACATATAGAAAACATACAAACACATACAAAACAAACAGCCTTGGAAGATATAGTTTCCTCATCTAAGGAAAGGATGGATATATTTTGCTATATAGTACAATAAAGATAGTGTCTGACTCTCAATCAAAGGACAGGCTTACTACCCATTTATAAAAGATTTGCATTCCCTAAGCTCAGGATTTTTCTCTTATGAAGTAATCATACCTGGCCCTCTACATGTCAACCTGTGGGAATAGGGGCTCAGGAAACAGGCTGAAATGGTAAGATTCTGGCTGTGCTGATGCAGCGAGTAACAAATTGTCCTTTGTCCGTGGCCCAGGAATCTCATGTATTTATTATAAATAAAGGATCCGTGAAACTGTGGCAGAGTAACTCATTAGCTTGCAGGTGGTAAACCATTCAAAATTCTTGATATTAGAAACAACCCAAATACCTACCAGAATGTAGTATATCCAAGAAGTTTAATCTTAGGTAACAATAAAAAGGAACAAACTGATACGTGTATCAACTTCAGATGAATTTTAAAAACATACATGCTAAGTGAAAAAAAAAAACAGACAGAAAAGGATATATTGTATGTAGTTCCATCTAGATGAAGTTTACACAAGGCAATGCCACAGTGAAGAAAAGTAGAGGCACGGTTACCCGGAGCACTGACGGCAAAGGGACAGGGAGAGTTTTCAGAGTGATGGAAATGGTGTGTATCACCATCCTGGCAGTTGTTACATGACTATAGACTTTCGTTAAAATTGATCAAATCATACCCTTGTGCCGGTGATTATAAATATATAGCAATTATACCTTAATAAAGCATACAAAAAGGATTTTAATTTTCACCAAACACCTAACTGGCACTTACTTTTTTTTTTTTTCAGGAACATTTCTTTTTACTTATTTATTCATTCATTCATTCATTCATTCATTCATTTATTTTTGTGATGGCCAATAGTAACGTTTTAGTCCTCTTTTAAGGAAGCATGTGGATATTTTACTGAGTGTCTACTCCAAGCAAATCACTGAGGGAGTAGTAGCCTGTGTGCATTGTACCCTCTTGTCAGGAACGAGGCTTCAAATAACTCTCTGCAATTTTTTCCAGGCTTATCGTTTTCCTCTGACCTGCAGAAATCATGGGAATGGATGGTCTCTCTTTAGGAAAGACAGTTTCCCTGGCATCCATGATCCCTTTGAACTTCTAAGAGAACAGGTAGCTCTGAGCAGAGAAAGTACTTGCTATCACAAAATTCATGTTCTAGAGGAGGAGTGGGAATCAGGCAGATCATAAACAAATATTGAAAATAAACAAGAAAATGTCAGGTAGTGAAAAGTGGCATAAAAAAGTAAAACAATGTGTTCTAAAGAAAGCGAGATGGGGCACCAGGGCGGTTCAGTCAGTTAAGTGTCTGACTCTTGGTTTTGGTTCTGGTCATGCTCTCACGGTTTGTGAGTTCAAGCCTCTGTGCTGACAGCTCAGTGCCTGGAGCAGGTTTCAGATTCTGTCCCACCCTCCCTCTCTGACCCTCCCCTGTTCTGTGCTCTCTCCCTTTCTCTCTTCCCCTCAAAAATAAAATAAACATTAAAAAAATTTTTTTAATGGAGAGACAGTGCCTTGGGGGAGCACTTCCACTCAGAGAGCCAGAAAACCCTGTGATATAAACTGAGTCCTGAGGCATCAATAAGAGCAGTTTTTACCGGGATGAGAGAAAGTACACTGGGAAGACTGGGAGTAAAAAAGGACTCAGGAGGAAAAGAAACTTAGATTATTTTAAGTATCCTGTTATATAGTGTTTAAATATTTGTCATATGTCTAGACACTTTTTCTTTTAAAAATGCAAGTTAAATGAAGGAAAATATATTAAACATAGGCATTCTGGAAAACGTAATAGAATCCAAGAGTCTGTCAAGTTATTGAGCCAGTGTTCTAAAGTCATCACTGCAACAATGAATTACAGAGAAAAAATAACTATTGTTCTTAGGGACATAAATGATTCTTCATAGCCAGAAACTGAATCTTCACACGTAAGATTGGAACTATTTGGAGAGTCAGTGTTACAGAACTTTCTCTCTGCTTCCCCATGGATCTATAAGTAACTCCGCAGCAGCAAAAAAAAAAAAAAAAAAAAAAAAGTCTGTGCTTTTTCAGAATCTCCAAAAATGCTGTACTGTCTACATTCACACTCTCTTGCAAAACCCTATTGATTAAAAACAAAAAAACGCATTCAATCCTGGTGTCTATGACTAATAAAACAAAAAATAACTTTTTGCATGATTCAACTGACATCACTTTGGCATACTAGAAAAATTGAAGTCAAATTACAAAACTGAAAAATTACAAAATTACAATGTGCTGACATTTTTAAGGCAGACAGGGTTTTTTGTAACTATAGGAAATTTACTACAACTTCCTGCCCCAAGCATAAATCTATTTTCTAATTTCTAAGGAAAATGAAAGAAAAAATATGCAAAACTCATATTCTACCTGATGTTATTAAAATACATGTAATATATATATATACTACATGGATATTACACTTTGCTAGGTCTGTTACATAAGGTACTTCAAACTAGTTGAACTATTTGCAAAAACTATTTACTACAGAACCTACAATCAAATAATTTTGAATTGTTTGAAGTACCTAAGTTATAAAGCAGAAACACCACCAGCAGTAGAAAAGAGGCTTCTTAATTACCAAGAAAAAAGCCACTAAGTGTTGCCTAGCATTTAAGGTAAAAAGTCAGTTCAAAGAGCACAAACTATTCTTTCCAAATTCTTTCATTTAAAGACTGTGTGTTATGAGGCAGTGAACTGTACCACGTAGCTCCGCAGTTCCCACCAGAGAGGTCAGTACAAGTTAATGGAAGGAGCACAGAAACGGTAACTGTCATTTCCAACTCAAGCAATCAAGGAAGCTGTGGCAAAACATGCGAGTCTGTCAGTGAAAGTCCTCTCTCTTCAGTGCTGTGGAGACAAAGGGCATTCCAGGCAGTGAGAGCAGTGAGAACAAAGACATGAGGCCAGATGTCAGGAGTTTACGGTTAGATTGTGGAGGACACACTGGGGACTCCCGTTCCCCTCATGAGCATCCAATTCTGTAATTTCATGGTATATCCATTATAATAAACTGTTTCTGACTCAAAAACTGATCTTCCTGAAGAGCAAGCAAATCATTGTTGTTTAATAATTATCGTAATACCTTTTAAAGAAATCAAAGTTCTGGTATATTATTATTAATCCCATGGTGAGGTTTATGGCCCTATTTAGTTTCAAATCTATTTTTGAGTGTTAACTCTTGTCTTAGTCAGTCTTGACTGCTGTGACAAAGTACCATGGACTGGAAGGCTTATCAACAACAGGAACTTATTTCTCTCAGTTCTGGAGGCTGGAAGTTTGAGATCGGGGGGCCGGGATCCTCTGCTGATGTCCTCTTCCAGGCTGCAGACTGCTGCCTTCTCTCTGTGCCCTCACACAGAAGAAAGGGAACCAAAGAACTCTCTGGGGTCTCTTAATCAGGACACTAATTCCTTTCTTGAGGCTCCACCTTCATGACCTAATTACCTCCTGAAGCCCCCACTTCCTAATACCATCCTTGGGGGGTTAGAATTTCAACATATAAATTTTCAGGGGACACAAACATTTAGTCCATTGCAATCACATTTAAAGAAAGAGGAAAGTGAAAAGCACCAAACCTGTGTTAGATCATTGGATTGTACTGGAAAAGGGAGCTCAGAGACATTTGGCTCTGCATTTGAGAGATTTGGAAATTGAAAGTTCCAATGAGTCAGTCAAATTTAATTATCTTTTTTTTTTATTTAACAACTGCTTACACAGAACATTTTGTAATATTACTTCATTTAATCCTCATCACGATTTGATGCAGGGGTGACTGTGACCCCCATTTTACAGATGAGGAAACTGAGGCATGGAGAAGTTCAGAGACTTCTCATTTCTCAGTGGCAAAGCCAAAATCAGTCTCCAGGCTGGCTCGTGTAGACTCCACATGTTAGGTTACTAACCGCTGTCTCTTCAACAGCGACAGGGTCAAGCAAGACCAGACCACAAGATTCCTAACTCTGAATCCATTTTCTTTCCACTTTAAAATTTCTGTTTCTCCACAGCCAAGACAGGTTTTCCTGATCCCAGGCCTCGAGGTTTTTTGCTATCTCCGTATCAAAATGCTTCCTTTCCCCCACAAAATTTAGAGTTGATTGTGTTTCTCGTTTTCACAGATGGGATTTTTCCCTCTCCTCAGCTCCACTCATTCTGCCTCTCACAACAAGCAAACCATGACTAGTTAAGCCACAACAAAAAAGCCTCAGCACTGTGCATTCCTTAAACAAACAGAAAGGGAGGGACAGCAAGAAAATAACCACAGGCCATGTCTGCTATTATTTGTCCTGCAATTGAAGGGATAGAAAGCAAGCTGCCTGCACCCATCCATATAACTCCTTCACGACACAAATACTTGGCACCATTTAATTTTATGGTCACCTCCTTTTAGGGGCCACAGCTGAGGAAAGCAGCAGGGCCCTTTCCCATTTCGCTTTCTATGTCATTTCATAGATATCATTTCATCCTGCACAAGTTGTTGAGGGGAATTTTTTCCAGAATGCGTTGTTAGGCTCCACAGCCTAATAAACGTAGCCACGTTTTGAAAAGAACATCAACACCCACAGACACCTAGGATACCTGCCAAGCCTTCCTGACAGGTGGTGAAACCAGGCTTACCGCAGTCACTCTCACCCTCCGCTTCTCATCTATGCCCAGCGGTTCTCAACGTTGGCTACACTTTAGAATCACCTGGCAGCTTGCAAATCTGATGCCTCCCATAAGGACGATTATTTAATTGGGCCATGGTACCACCCAAGGCAATTGGCATTTTTTAAAGTTCTCCATGCGGTTCCAATTGCAGGCTGGAATGACTGTTACACCAGAAAAGGAGGTGGTCAAGACATCGGCCTTGAATGCAAAGTGAGAGAGACTCTTTCTCTTCCAAGTGGGAGACGCTTTTCTTCTCTGAAGGGGAAGAAGGTGGTTAGGAAAAACTCCAAGAGGGCTCCTCTACCAGAAGGGATGCTGTTTGCAGATAAGCTTCGTCTTTGCCTATTTGAGCAAGGAGAAAATTAATGGTATTATGGTGGAAGGAGGACATGGTTGAAGGGAAAAAGATACTTGATTTCCTCTGGGCCAAATGGCCCATGCAGATATTAGCTGTGCTCCAGCTGTCTTTCATGGAAGCTTCCAAGAAAGCTGTTTACCAAGTGCTTCCTGAAGGCAGATTGTGACAGCAGGAGAACATGGCTGGACTGCTCATGGTGGGGAGCATGGGGCCTGGAAAATAAGGGATTCCAGCATCAGAGAATGAGGTAGTATGGACACCACACACTTGTGACCCAGGAGGAGGCCTGCACATGGACGCTGTTCCACAGAGGCACCAAAGACCAGTACAGATCCGTCAATAAGCAACTGGGAGGCATCTAAAATAGGGCCTCTTCCCCTCTCCCTCCTCCTGGTCCAGGACACCAGAGGAGGCTCCTCCAGTCTGAGAGATGGATCAAAAACATGTAAAGTGTGGATTCAGTGTGAGCCTGAAAAGTGCGCTGACCAGAAGTGGAAAAGTACCTTGACCAAAAATGCACAGAATCTACCCAAGATGTTGCCTAAAGTCAGAAGTCTTCCAATGAAGTCTTCACCTCTTTGTTGAATGCAGAATTGGGTGGGGGTGGGGGGAGTCAGATTAACTTATTAACTGAATTTCATCTCCTAAATAAACGTGTTCAGTTTCCAGGAGCATGCCTATTTTTCCAGGGGCAGTTTGTTTCTGTGGAAGTCAATGTGTATGTTCACCAAATGACACATCAGTTGGTGTTATTTACTAACTGGAATAGCAGCAGCAGCAATGTGCCACTGCAGCACCCTTCACACAGAATGAAGGAAGTATGGATAGATGCTCTGAATCTGGCTCCTTTACAATGTCTACGTTTTAAGCCACAGTGCCATGGAGGAGCGAGCCAAATGGATGCTGAACTTAGATGAGTGAGAGATGAAATGCTCACCAAGCAGTTATGACGGTCTTGAGAAAGTATGAAGTCCCTAATCCTCCATTTTCTCATGTAAAATATCTGAATGACATCCACCCATAATGGCTGGCACATGACCTACTCAATAAATGTTCACAGAGAAGCAGCCATATGGCACAGATGTGGTGAACACTCCATGCCTACCTCCCTCCAGACTAAAGCTTGTGGTTTCCTGAGAAATTTTTAAGCACAGTTGATGCTAATAACAGCCATATATAATCTATGTAATCTTGTTTAAAAACAGCTTTGTTTGATGATTCTTAAGCGTTCAGATTTTAAAATGTGTAGCCTGGTTAAAGAAGACAGTAAAACAAACGGAATGGGGCTGTGAATGAGGGAATTAGTAACATGGATAGATCCAAAACTTTCACTTTTCTTTTTAGAAGGCAATTCAGGGCTGGAGTAGGGAGAGGAGAGAAAGAGAGAGAGAGAGAGAGAGAGAGAGAGAGAAAATGAATCTAAGGTCTCAGTAACCATGCAGCAGACCATAGATTTACACGGCAAGAATAGTGAAGGGTAAACAAGGATTGCAGAGCAACTGGGAGACTTCCAGAAGAAAATTCATACCTTCCCTTTGAATAGAAGTTAGGAATAGTTGGAAAGGCACCCTGAAGCCATAAAAATCCCCCATAACTGAAAACACTAAAGACTTTCATTTAAGTTAAAAGTTCTAAGTGTTTGAGATTTTTCTTTTATCAGCTATGACTTGCAATGTATATGCCACGTTCTTTATTTAGCAATGTGCATCTCTCTGACTCTAACTTAAGTATTACAAGAAGGCAAAAGAAGCTCATCAACACGCCTGTGATTTCTTCATAAATAATTATATAGAAATAGCAAAGTCAAGGGCTTCTTGCTTTCTGTCTTTGGTTCTAGTTATCCTTACCTGAACAAAACCTAGTCTTGCACACCAAGACTCCAAACCAATGGCTTCTAACTGAAGATGTGCAGCAAAATCAGCTGGGAAATTTTCCACAAAAACTCATGTTTGGTTCCCAATTCAAACCATATGAGTTGGAAACTTCAAGGGTGGGTAGGACCCAGGAATGTGTATCATAGTGTTACATCCCCAGGGATAATGATATGCAGCTGCCATTATAGCTACCAGCCATCACCATTCAGCTGGTGGCAGCTACTCAAATTTTAGGCACCATCCACCAAGGAAGAATTAATCCACTAGTTCAACTCTTCTCTCTTGATAAAGCTGAGACCCTCCCATTGCTTCACTTACTGATCTCTGGCAAGTTAGCCCAGACAATTTTAACTCACATCCATTTAAATTAAGCAGTCCAATTGAATTCTGAATCTTTCCGAAAATGAGAAATAGAGTTTGCTCAATAATGATTTATCATAAATTCATCAAGGAGAGATTCTGGTCTTCAGGTCATTAGTGCTTCTTTACCAACGTTTTACAGCAACTGTACTTTCTGGGAGATCCAGCCACATCAGACAACAAAATTAGTCTCTTGCTTTTAGGACATTTCTCCTACTGTGGGAATGAGTCAGTCAACAACTAGCGATTCAGCACCGATTCTAACAGGGTACTCCCACGTGCTTTGCATTCAACCTAGCCTGGGTTTTTTTAAGAATTTAAAATGCAGTTTGAGGAGCAAACATATGAGAAAATAGGCAAGAGGAACAAAATGCAAGAGAGAGAGTTTGAAGTCAAACTTCAACTTCCAGGAGGGAAGCTATGGGCTGAGTTTACTGAAGAATTTGGGGAGGAGGACTGAGCTGGATCCTAGGAAATAGCAATAACAATGTGTGTAAAGAAAAGTTGAAGAGAGGGGCGCCTGGGTGGCTTAGTCGGTTAAGCGTCCGACTTTCGCTTAGGTCATGATCTCGCGGTTCGTGGGTTCGAGCCCCGCGTCGTCGGGCTCTGTGCTGACTGCCAGCTCAGAGCCTGGAGCCTGTTCCCGTCTGTGACTCCCTCTCTCTCTGACCCTCCCCTGCTCACGCTGTCTCTCTCTCTCTCTCTCCTAGAGATAAATAAAACATTTAAAAAAAATTTTTTTTAAAAAAGAAAAGTTGAAGAGAGCATTCAAACTCAGTTTTCAGTTCAAGAAATTTTCATTGTAGACCTACTATCAGTGCTGAGGTGATGAAAAACAAAGATGACTGGCCTCAGGCCTATCTCTGAAAGGCTCACACTAAATCACCCCAGGGCACTGGTCTTCACCATTTACACTAAAAGCTGTCAGGAGAACATGGCAGACTTCATAGAGGCAGTGGATTTTTTGAGATAAGACTTACATAATCCACAAAAATTCAGTAGGAAGAACGTGAGGAAAATCGCTTTCCAAAGAAAAGAAGCAGACTATGTGGAAGGGCAAGAAATCTAATTTGACAGAACATTAAAAAATAATAATAATAAAGCATCTTATCAAATGTCTACAAAAGCTTAACTCATATTTTAGAGAATTCAGAATGTCAGGTTGATTCATTTCTGTTTAATTTAACAGTCAGTGTGGAATCGTCAAAATTTATGCTCTGTGGAATTACATAATCAAAATTGTAACTTAGAAGGAAAAGTCTGGCAGCAGCCTGTAGTTTCGCTGAGAACCAGGAGAGGAGGGACAGGAAAATGAGAGGCCCCTATAGAAGCCCATGTGAGAAAGAGTGAGGCGTAACACAGGCACAGCCTCCCCCTTGGCTGTACCCACGTTCTGCCTCCACTCGGAAGGCTGTCCCAAGTGAAAAGATATCATGAGGCTCTTCCTAGTTCAATAAGAAAAGAGATGCTCTCTCTTCAACAGAGTAATAAGGTTAAAACTAAAGTAGGACAAATGATTACGACCCTAACAAAATCTAGCCAAAATTACATCATCAATGCATTTGTTAGAGTGCATTACATCTATTTTATTGAGTATATGACACTGAAAAGACAAATATCCCTGTTTTTCTGACTCAGGTAAGTAACGAGTAATGCCTCCCTAGCAAATTCCTCACATGCTTCTAACACCCTCTGTCTGCCCCCCATGTTCCTCCAAAGAGGGATACAAGCACCAAATGAACAGGATCACTGACTTGCCTGCCTTCAGTTCCAGGTCTCAAACAAAGGCAGTTTGGACCCCAAATCTTGTGCTTTTCCAACTGAACCACAAAACTTGCCTTGATGGCAACATAAGATGAAGGAGCTAGGAAGTGGGAAACATGGCCCGTGCTAGTGTATAATAGTCCTCATCCCCAGGTCAGGTAAGGCTGTCAGCACCACTGCAGAAGAAAAGTTTCATGGACTACAAAAATCGTAGTCTTTACTGTCACTGAACTCTGCCCCATCTTTCAAAAGCTTTTTATAATTTTATATCCTTTATACTCGGAACAACTCCCTGTTATTCCCATTACACAGAAGGGAAAATCAAGGTGAGTAAAGCTCATTCTCTCACAGCTACCTGAATTGGAACCCAGGCTTTAATTTCTACTTAACTACTTCTTCAGTTAAACTTTACTGGCTCTTGACTCAGTGCTTTCTGTGATCTCCTACTCTCCTCTTGGAGCCAAATCCATGTTTTCACCTTTGCATCCCTGCCTTTGATACTGTGCCTAATGTCTTCTAAGGTCAAAAAGGATCTTCAAGCATATGAAAAAAAATACTCAGAG
Organism: Hyaena hyaena; assembly: GCF_003009895.1. Taxonomy (NCBI): domain Eukaryota; kingdom Metazoa; phylum Chordata; class Mammalia; order Carnivora; family Hyaenidae; genus Hyaena; species Hyaena hyaena. Next base: position 30,687 of record NW_024081971.1, on the reverse strand, counting down.
GGGTTGAGGAATATGAAATTGCTCTTATAAAATAACATCTTGACATGAGTTAATTGCAAATTAATGAAAAACACATGAATTTGAATATATTAAAAAAACTCATTGGTTCAAGTTAAGAAAAAGGAAAATCTGCTCAGCAGAAAGCACTCTGCCACTTCCCAGATAGTTAAGCAATAAATCATAAGAGTCCAACACATGCTGGACTGGTCTATCTCTGGGCTTTAAAGAAGTCATTTCCATGATGCTAACCAACTAAGTCCCTGAAAACTAGCTAAAGATTTGGAAACTGTATTCTAGTACTCTATTATTGCCCTAAAGAAGTCAGGGAATAGCAAACCTCTCCAAAACAGTTGCCTGAATCACCTGGGAAATGTACTTTTAAAGACAGCAAACTCTGGCATTTATCTGATTAGTCCATTTTCTGGCCCACAGCAGCTTGAAGTAGAACTTTCAGTTTTTCTAAAAGCCCCCATCCTCCCGGAGGAAAGTCCTACAGGTTGAGTTCATAGGAGTCCAAAATTTAAATTTAGATTCAGCTCAGATTTTATCAATGATGGTAATCACCTTCTACTAGACAACATTAAAAATTCTGTCATTCTCAGAGACTAACTCATCACAGCCTTGCAAACAGATTAGGCCATTAGGTTATGCCTAGAGCATTCAGTGTTTTGAAAGTCTGGAAGCTCATCAGTAATATCTTTTTTCACTTTAAAATTATGCCAAAGAAATATAGACTCAATACAGGAGGAAACAGTGGCAGAGAAGTTTTTGTGAAAAGAAGTAATATTCAGAAAGTAGCTTTTAAAATGTACTTGCCAGTACCAGTTTGCCAGTTGAAATGACAAGTGAGAGGTAGGAGTTATGAAGGACACCTGGGTTAGGACCTGGTTTTTTTTCAGTGACAAAGATCCAACTCAAACAAAAAACTTAAGCAAAAAGGAAGGTTTTGATGTTTTCCAGGGCGGGCTCAAGACCAAAACAGGACAACACACCAAGGACACTGTCTCCTGGATTCTGTCTCTATTCCTCTCTCACTATATGCTCATCACAACTTTTCGTCCTATGCTGACTTCCTTCTCCCTTTCTGGGAGTTGACCTTCTCCATTGACAGAAGGTGTGGCTGGTAGCAGCCCTAGCTTCACACGCCCGGAGACCACGGGGCAGGATGCTCACTGGCCTTCCTTGTATCACACGTTCCACTCAGACTGGTGGCTGACGTAGTAGAAGTGATCAAGGTGGCTTACATACTCTGGTGGCTCAAGACAGCAGGAGAGTGTGCTAGACAAATACTAACAAGGACAGTAACTATAAAAAGAATAACAATGACAGCAACAATGACAATAATAATAAGGACCTCACCAATCTCACCATCCTACAGAAGCCAGATAGACAGAGGAGGTTTTTAGGTATGTGCCTACTCTGGGGGATAGTTGTAGAAAGGTTCTTCCCTCCTTATCACCGATCCAAAAAATATCGTTCCTCTAAAGCCAGGTTGATATCTCCCTTCCCCCCACAACAGTCTCCCTATCTTTGCTCTTCACTAAACTTCTCAAAAATTCCTATTCTGTATCCAATAGGTTAGCATTAAGTTGGTTTTCTATCTTAGATTTTGGCTTATTTATGAAAATAAATCTAAAATACATAAAACAGATACATAATTAAAACCTGAAATTTTGCTTATTCTTATCACTATGATGGGTGTTATTTTATCTTTTAAATTTATAGTAAATTAATTAACTCTCTTACACTTCTTCCACAATAGGAACAGCTCATTCAGTGACTGTATTCTGTATTTAAATGTATACTATCAGGAAAACTGCCCCTATTAAGTAATTCCACAATTCCCTTTTATAAAAGTAAATATCCTAAAAGAAGCTGTAGCCCTTAACATATCTAAATATTTATGTTGTGAAGAGCACACCAGATAGAGACTTAAGAGGACTTTCTAGTATGCTGAATTGATTTTTCTCCACAATAATGTTCAATTAACTTGGAATGACCCGATCTTTTTGCTCACAACATTGTTCAAATGGTTTGGCTTCTTTGTCTGTTTCCTACCTACATCTGCCTATGGATCACCCATGCAGTCAACATGTTTTAGTCGACATGTTTTGGTCGTGAAATTGGCTAAAAGCATTGGATCACCTCTTCTTGGATTTAATTAATTATTGCTCTTCTATTAATGCAGCCTGAGTAAATATAGGGACCACTTATATTGTCCAGGGTCCCTGGACCCAATATGTAACATAGAAATGATAATATTCTGTGAGTACTTCAAAGTGCCTTTATAATATTATTGAGCTGATAGCAGCATTTGATTTATTTACAGTACTCAGAAAAAACAATAGTTTTCCCTGACACTATATCCTGAATCGCTAGATAGCTTATGAATTATGACTCCTGTTACTGTCATTGTCATGAAACTCATGTAAAGCATCCTCTCCTCATAGCTGTTTATCAAAAGGAAAATAAATATGACTGATTCTACTTAGATTACAATCAGAGTCAATGTACTAAAGCAACTGTTGTTAAAACATAAAAGGGATGTCAAAGATAAGATGCTTACTAGTACAGAAAGCTTCTGGTTATTGTATGCTGGATTTCCCAAGCTAAGAAGGAAATTTTAAATATTTACGTTGACTCACACTTATCTAAAACATCTGTGCTATTGAAATATTACAACAGGTTCTCTTTGCCTCTGTGATTTTGTGTGCACACATATGCACCCATGCACACACACACACGCACACACACACAAACTGGCCACATTATGTTTTAGCCTTCATTTTTAGCTATAATTAAGGAGACTGGTTTTCCTTTTCTAATGAAATTCGATGGAGTGAAAAAATTATTACGTACTAAGCCTGAAAGAAAATGAAACTCAAAAATACACAGCCTAATATATATACCCTAATATATAACAAATGTTAATATTCTTTCTTAAATAAAACAACTTGAGTTTTTAGTTTGTTATTTGGATCAAATCTTAATTTTAAAAATTTAGTTGTATGCCTTCCTGGAAAGAACAGGAAGTCTTTAACACATTTCTAGTAAATCTGAGTCAGTTAAAACCATTCTTTAAAATACAATATTGCAGTCACTCTCATCTTTTTGCCCTCATTTCTAAAGATAAAATATTAACCGAAAAGTTTGCATTTCATTCAGAAATAACTAAAGCAATGGGTCTCAAATTGTGGCCCGCAGACCAGGAGCATTGCCATCACCTGGGAACTTACTAGAAAAGCAAATTCAAGATTCCACCCACTTTTACTGAATCAGAATTCCTGAGGATGAAGGCCTGCGTTCTGTGGTTTAACAAAAGCCCTCTAGGTGATTTGAGGACTTCTGCATGAAGAATCCTAAGAGTGCCCGCCCTGAGAGGTGGGCATGTTCTATTGCTCCTGCCCCATCCAGGGTACCCTCTCCAAGCACCCCATCCTTCCTCTAGGATGGATACTGGAGGTCTGCAGATAGCAGCCTGCCAAGGAAGTGCCTCAGGTCCCAAATCCACCCTCTTTCCCCCTAAATCACTCAGACCTCCCGTTCTTCATAAAATGCTCTGATGCCATCACAATTTGGTGGGAAACAAGAATTCCCACCGAGATGCTAATGATTGTTAACAGCTTACTACATCATGCTCTCGGGAAGATACGCAGTGTACACTTAGATCTAATCACTGCATGTGTCTGGGTTGTGGGAAAACATCCCTGCAGTGATGTCTGAGGCAGGATGTCACTGCCTAAGATCCCCTTGGGTGATGACAAAGACACCCAGCAGCCATATCATCACCCTACTCTCCATTCCCAGAGCTTCACATCTACCTCTTTTTGTTCATTGTTTCAGTTATACAGCAAATACTTATTAAACATCTACGATGCACCTGGCCCTGGGCTAATCTTATGTGCGCTTTTTCATCTCTGCAATAAATGTCCATTGCAAGAAAGAACTAAAAAAGCAAGAAGAGAGGTAAGTGAAGATCTCTTTAACTTTCCCCAAACTCCATCTCGCTGTTATACTGAAGCCTTGATATTACCCCTCCCTCTGTTTATCACTGCTAGCCCAAATCAGCTGATTTGTTGCTTTCCCCATCTAAAAAGCTTTATTTTTTTATTACTTCAATCTGAAAAGACCAAGCATTAGAAAGGACTAAATGCTAGAGTGGAGCCCACAGTTAACTGGCCTACAGTTAAAACAAATCTAGATATGAGGCCATTGGCTGTACACTCTTATCCTATCATTTAGCTCTCCACAGTTCTTTCATTTACACAGAAATACTAAATGCTTCATGTTATGCAAGTAATTTTTTTAGAATCTCTGATAGGGTCATGATGGGGTTTTACTTATAACTCAAATGAAAGGGGCAGCCTGACTTCATTGCTAAAAACAATGAAAGCACATACCTCCTCCCCGGATTGATAGAATACGGCCACATGGTTCTTGAAAGCAGAGGCGACTTCCAGATTTAGAACAATATATACTGAATAAATCTTTGCTCTCTTTTTGCCTTAGACAAATCACTTTCTCTTATATTATCTACAATTCTCTCTCAAGAGAATTGTGTTTTCTTAAAATTGTCAATTGTGCTTTGACAAAATACTTATAAATTCTCTAATTAAGCAGTTCTCAAAGAGTAGTTGATCACTGCCAATATCACCCAGAAATGCTGGTTGTTGGGCCCCACTCAAGACCTACCAAAGGAGACATTGTGAGGATATGGGTTAAAAACTGTTTTACAAGCAATTCAGGTGATAACAACCACATTAAAATCTCAAAACCAGTCTTTTACTGTATTCATCACTGAAACCAGCACAATCAAATGGATGCAGAAAATATGAGAAAATATTCTCCTTCCAAGAAAATGGAGGAGAGACTTGTTTGAGGAACATCAAGGTATCAGATTAGTCAAGGAATTCCCAAAATGACCACCTGAATATAAGGATATTTTGTGAATGGGACCCAGGTGTGGGGATGAGGTAAGCAAAGGTCATAAAATAAGGGCCATGCTTGGATGAATTACAATATTTTCTTATGAACTTAAGAGTGTGGCTCATGAAATCCAATTCTGTGCCCCAGAATGAAGGGAGACAGAAAAATGCAGGACGGGAAGAAAAGGATGGGGAGGGAGAGGAAGGATGAGCAGGATGGATAGAGGAAGTCTGACTCTGGTTGGGCTGTGGTTGGTTTTGTCCAGTATATTGCAAACTAATTCAGAAGTTAGGCGATAGTAATTATAATATTAGCTTGTATATTTAAGAAGGTGAATGGGGCACCTGGGTGGCTCAGTTGTTAAGTGTCTGACTTCAGCTCAGGTCATGATCTCACTGTTGATGAGTTTAAGTCCTGCATCAGACTCTGCATTTACAGTGTAGAGCCTGCTTGGGATTTTCCCTCTCTCCCTCTCTTTCTGGTCCTCTCCAGCTTGCCCTTACTCTCTCTCTCTCTCTCTCTCTCAAAATAAATAAACTTTAAAAAATCAAGGTGAAGATATGATAAATGAGGGCAGAAACAAAACAGACTATGACAAAACACAGAAAATTTAATGGTATAAAGGTCAAGAGAAGACCAGAGGGGCACCTGGTTGGCTCAGTCACTTAAGTATCCAACTACAGCTCAGGTCATGATCTCACAGTTCTTAAGTTTGAGTCCCACGTCGGGTTCTGTGCTAACAGCTCAGAGCCTGGAGCCTGCTTTGAGTTAGAGGTTTCCACCTCTCTCTGCCCCTCCCCCCACTCATGCTCTGTCTCTCTCTCTCTATCAAAAATAAACATTAAAAAAAGAAAAGGGCAGAATATAAAATTGCATGTATCTTACAATCATTAGTATTTTTTAAATAGTAGTATGTGAACAAGAATTGGAGGATATTATTTTTTTTTTTAGATAATTTGAGAGAGAGAGAGAGTAAGTGGTGAAGGGGAAGAGACAGAGGGAAAGATAGAATTGCAAGCAGGTTCCATACTGTCAGTGTACAGCCAAATGTGGGACTCAACTCATGAACCATAAGATCAAGACCTGCTCCAATATCAAGAATCAGAGTCTTAACTGACTGAGCCACCCAGGCACACCAAGAATTGGTGCTATTATAGTAAAATAGCATTGTGGAGTATAAACTAGTAGGGTTTTCTTCTTTTTTAAAATTGAATCTAATGCTAATGGATGCCACTTTTTTTTCTTTTATAGTTTATTGTCAAGCTGGTTTCCATATAACACCCAGTGCTCATCCCAACAAGTGCCCTCCTCCATGCCCATCACTCCTCTTCCCCTCCCCCCACTCCCATCAGCCCTCAGTTTGTTCTCAGCATTCGAGAGTTTCTCATGGTTTGCCTCCCTCTCTCTCCCCAACTTGGATTTCATTTTTAAGTTATGCAGACTGAAGGGGCTACTGAAGGGCCATTCAGAGTTCCTCCAGATTTGTTCTTATAATCACGTCCTAGTGGTGCCAGAAGGCTGCTCGACTTGTTGCTGCCTGCGCTGTATAAATTCACTTACAGATATATTCTCACCCAGCTGGTCAGGTGGCACGTTAGATCAGTGAATCTGACTGACACACACATATTCTGAAACTCTCGTAGAATTTCTGAGAAAGAGAGGAATTACACATCCCTGTTTTTGACAAGTTTGGTTCTGCATAAGATCCAAGACCTCGAGTCATTTGAAACTTCAAAGTCACATTTATATAGTCAGTGGTGTGGTCAGCTTAGCTAAGGCAATTGGTATTAGGGAAAATGTGTAGAGAGACATGTGGAAAGGGCAAATGTGAAGGCTCAAATAGGAAACCTCTTTGCATTTTCATCACTAGAGTTTCATCGTAAGATGTTACTGGGAAAGCAACAGCATTAGGAAAAACAAGGAAATATGCAGAATGTGAACAATTAAGAAAATGTCAAGTACAAAGGACAAATACTTATAAAGAATAAATAATTGGTGAAGCATTTATTTCTTCAGCACCCAAGGGGAAAATAAATAGAAATGGAAGAAATAGAAAGGAACTTGCTCAAAAGTCGCTTGGCAATCTTAAGAACAGCTGGATTTAATTGAGCTTTCCCAAGAAAAGAGAGGAAATATTTGGAGCTAACCCAACTCGTCTGCCCAGATTAATTTAGGTTTCATACATTCATTCATTCATCAACAAACCTCCACCAAGAGGCCACCACATATCAGGTAGGCAATGTGCCAGGCCCTGGGAAGTAAGTCCCCTCTCCAATCTTGGGCCTTTTCTCTGCCTCTTGCCCCCTCTCCTCCTCTACCTCATTTTGACACAGTAACCCTTCACTGGGAGAAAAATGTGCAGTCCAATTCCACACGTTTCAATTATTACAGCACCTGGAAAAATCTGTAGAAAAAGAATGCAGAGGTCCAATTTTTAATGCATCCATTATGTTAAAATCACTTTCTGGGCCCAAAATGAGCCACTTCTGCCTGGAAGTCCACATCAGCCAGCCAAAACTTAGATAACTTTAGTGTCCCTGTAAATGCTCTCCTTACCCAGTAATAGAAATGCAGACTATCCAGTCAACCAATCCCCAAATGCCCAGTCAACTATGGGCTCTAGAGATATTTATTATTTTGTTTCTTCTCATCCTAAACAAGGTTGACTTGTATTATCTCAGCCAATCAGGTATTTTCTATTTTTCTCTTCTTTGTCCCTTATTCTTTATTCTACAAAATCTTCTTGCCTTCCATCCTGTTTTGTACTTCTCCAAAAAAAGACTGTTCACTTCATGAAGTATTAAACAGTTTATTTGTATCATCTAAATCACTGTCCTTAACCATTTTTTAACAGGTGGAACCAAATCCTATTTCTTAGTCAATCAAAGACTAAGGGTTTCAAGGGTTAATTACTTTACTTTGGACCTAGTGTTGAAGAAGAGGACTAAGATATAAAAGGAATTAAGGAAGCTTAGGCCCTACCATTGAAATGCTTCCAGTGTACAGTTTAAACAACTAGGGGATAATACAAGATTATTTATAATTATGAAAAAAAACCCACTAATGGCCTGGTAAAAGGAATATTAGACAGAAGCAACCCGATATTCATACATTTTTGCCCATCTTTCCTAGTAAATTTGACATTGTGGGGCGCCCGTGTGGTCAGTTATCTAAGCATCTGACTCTTGGTTTCGGCTCAGGTCATGATGTCTTGGTTCATAATATTGAGCCATATGTCAGCTTATTTCCTGACAGCATAGAGCCTGCTTGTGATTCTCTCTCTTTCTCACTCTCTTTCTGCCCCCCCCTCTTTTTTTCAAACTAAATAAATAAACATTAAAAAAAGTTTGACATTGTCAAAGACTAAAAGAGAAAGCCCCTGACACATTTTGTTTATCAATGCTATACACCAAAGCAATCCTTGGCAATGATTACTATTCAAGTATTCATGTTGTGTCTACCAGGATATCGGGCATACCTATGTCTGGCATCTTCTTTCTGTGCAATGAGATCAGGATGTGTCTGGCTATTTCAAATACAGGATCAGAATGTGTTGTGTTGTTAACACAACACAATTATCAGTAGAGTGTTGGTAACTTTACAGTATTGTGGCCCTTCCCAAAGAAGTGAGTTTCATTCTGGGATATCAAGAGCTGATTTGGGATATAAAGAGCTGGTCCTAAAGCCCATGCCTTAGACTCTAGATAACTGCCTTCCCCTATTCACTCACTCCTTTGACTTTGAACACACACCCACATAATCACGAAAAGTACAAATAAAGCATCAAATCTGGGAAGGAGACCCCAGTCTGATTCAAAGCCTTGGGTGGCAGCCAGTTAATTCCTGATACTTGAGATTAAAAAAATCCCTCTGGTATATCTCTCTTTTCCGACAAAATAGATACAAGATTAAAAAAAAACAGCAACTCTGATTTCATGTAAAAATATACCTAACCTACCCAACTTTTAGCCAGGATTTAATAACCCTCTTTATGATTTAGCTACATATAGAAGAAAAAAATCATACTTTAATCTGAAAGAATGCATAGTTAGAGCTAAATTTTAAAGCAACAGCTACAGTTGGCTTCAGAAGGATTAATTTAGAATACAGAGGAAAATGTTTGATTGTCCATATTTGGGGCTAGCCCTGATATCCAGCCCCAGGATAAAGTCAAAGTGATCCACCTAATCTCAAATGAGGCCATCACACTATGAGTAGAAAAATTCCAAACTCAGTGTTCTGAAGATCATAAAAGCATGAATACTGAGAGTTGAAAGGACATGTGAGTTTCTCTCTTCCAATTCTCTACTTAATGTATCAGTTCTCTCCATGACATTCTAGAAAAAGTAGTCATCAGCATTGTTTAAATACGCAAATACACAAATGATTATTTCACAATGCAATATTTTCAGTGACAATGTTACTGGGTTCCTCAAATGATATATATCCCATTGGAATTTTTTCTCATGCTAATAGTAAATAATAAGTTTTATTTATATTTGTAGATTCTATATCCCTACATGCCAAGAATTTTGAAGCTTTTTTACCCTGCCTTTTATGAGATGTTATAAGCCAGTAAACCTTTTGTTGGCTCAGCCTATCCATTCATATCAAGTAGGGAGAACACTTATAAGAACAAGGATATCACAAGTATTAAATTAACATCCATTTTCCATTTCAAAAGTAAATAAAGAGTCCATCAATGTTGCCTTGGAACCATTCATATTGGTTGTATGCTGCCTTGAATATATATAATTCTCCTTTATTACTACCTCCATTGAGAAGAATCATAAATTGCATAAGATTGAAAAACTAGAATATTCCCTGGAAACCATCTAGTCTAGCTTCTGCAAAAGTGGATAGGAAGATCTAAAAAAAATAAAACCTAGAAAATGTATCAGAAGAAAGAAATGGAAAGGAAATATGTCAACATAAGACAAATGTTGGTTTACTCTGGAAATGTAAGTCCAGAAAACTGGGAAGTTCTATATTTGCAAATCAGTCACTGTAAACTGAAGGATACAATTAACACTAAAAAAGCTAACAATAATTTGCCAAGCTATAGTCTAAGTATTTCACAGGTGTTAATTCATTTAATCCCCAAAATATCCTACAAGTTAGGCTTCTAATCTATCTCATTATATTTTATTTTATTTTATTTTATTTTATTTTTTGGAGAGAGAATGTGCATGTGAGTTGGGGGAGGAGGGGAGAGAGACAGAGAGAGAGACAAAGAAAGAGAGAGAGAGAGAGAGATACTCTTCAGCAGGCTCCCTGCTCAGTGCAAAGCCTGATGTGGGGCTCAATCACACAACACTGAAAATATGACCTGAGCCAAAATCAAGAGTTGGACGCTCAAATGACTGATCCACTCAAGCACCCCACTATCTAATTTTAGAGATGAGAAAACTAGGGCTTAGAGAAATATAACTTCAGAATTTGTGCTTTTAAACTCTATGCCATGACCATCTATATACACTGTGGTGCAGCACTAAATTTAGTTCTCAGATCCTGATATCCAATCCAAAGAAACAATGTTTTGGCATTTTAGGTATCCAACAAATTAAACAAGTTATTTCTTTAAAAGTGAAAAACTTCCAACAGCAAAATTCAGAACAAGGAAATCCACTGGGCCTTATAGAAGAAATAATGGACATCATAATGGTCAGTAAATGGTGTACAGAATTTTTTCATAGATGCATTTCTTGTGTAAGCCTTCAGTCAAAGCTGAGGACAGTGTTGATCTGGAAGCCAGTAAGATATTCCACAAGGGGAAAAGGCACAAATAATGAAGAAACAAACACAGAGATCCATCTGCTTCTGAAAGGGATTTTTCCTGTCTTGTCCGGCTTGGTTTAACTTAAGAAGGAAGCCCAATAGAACAGAGATCATGCAACTGAATAAAGCATTCCTTGTGCTATTTCCTATTCAGGAAAATGAGAATAAATGATGCAATACAACAACATATTGAGGTAGCAACATACAAATTAAATCAAACATCCTTCCTTGAATAGGGTTCAGCTGCATCTGTGATTAATCCCCTCATCCTCGCTTCCTTAGCCCACTGCAGCATCCACACTTCTCCCACTGTGCCCACACACTTCTTTTCTGCGTTCTGTGTGTTTTGCTGAGTCTCCAATACATAGGATCTCCAACACTAAGGGAAAAGTCAGCCTTCAACAGCTAGTTGCATCCAATCAGACTTTTTCCTCTTTTCTTTCTGTTATGATGGACAAAGTTCGCCTGCCAAAGCCCAATGCCCCAAATTGTGTTCTGAGTTCCTTCCCCTCTCATCTTTTAGAAATCTGTTTGATCTAGCAGCCTATTTCTATCATGGTGTTCAAGCTTTTCTCTATAGGATCAGTCCCTGAAACATGCAAACATGACTTTAAGTCCTCCCTTCACGCCACCTTCTTGCAGTTACCCGTGCAAGTCTCATCTCCCTGTCCTACCAAGTTTCTTAAAGAGGCTTCTGCATACTTTCCTTTCTTACTCATCCAAATTTTAACTCCAGTCTAAATTAGTCTTGCTATAATCACCAGTTGTGGTTGTTATTTTCCAAAGATATCCCCAAACAATTCTGCCAGATCTTACGCAAGTATGCTGCTCCTCTGGTCTACCTCCAATCAGAAGGTAGAGTTTATTCCCCTTCCCCTTGACTATGATCTTGGACTATAACTGCTTTGGTCAATATAATAATACAGTGGAAGAGATGCCTGACACTCTGTGCACCTTCTGGTTCTGCTTTTTAATCTTGAGTTCTCTCTCAGAACACTATCTTAAAGCTAGCCACCAAGCTATGAGAAACCCAAGCCACATCCAGAAGCCAGCCGCAGGAGCTCACCTACCTCAGAGCCTACAATTCATCTGTTCACTTTCCTGAGAGGGCTCATCTACCTCCCTGGTCCCTCCCTGGCCTACTCCATTCATCCTTCAAATACAAAACTGAAAATTATTTCCTCAGAGATGCCTTCATCTGAAATATGCCAACTCACATCAAGTACCAATATTGTAACTTGCCATCAAACATTGTATTTCTAATTCATAGTCTTTATCACAATTTTAATTGCTATTTTATTCTAGAATTATTTTCCATGTTTCTTTCCCCCAAAAAACATGTAGTCCTCAAGTTTATATTATTCACCATAATAGTACTCCACTTCTAACATGGCCTCCAATGGTGACTAACCCCCAATAGTCATAATTTGGTCTAACAGCCTCCCCTAAAGTGTGAGCTGGACCTGATAACTCACTTCTAATCAATAAATATGGAAAAAGTGATAGAATAGCACTCCCATAATTACATTGTAAAAGACTTGTGACCTGTGTGACTTGTGTCTTCTTCACCAATTCTAACATATTGGCTTCTAAAATTACACACTTTGATGAAGCAAGTTGCCATGTTGGGAAGACCCATATGGCAAGGAACTGAAGGCAGCCACTGGCAAACAACTGTGAGAAACAAAATTCTGCCAACAACTCTGTGCATTAGCATAGAAGTGAACTTTTCCACATTTGAACCTTCAGATGACTACAGCCCAGGGAATGCCCTGACTGAAACCTATGAAAGAGAATACCCATCTAAGCCTTGCTCAGATCCCTTGCTCACAGAAACTTTGAGATAATAAACGTGTTGTTGTAAGCCACTACATTTTAGGGTAATTTGGTATGCAGCAATATAATCACTGTGTCTCCTACACCAAAATAATAAATATCAGTGCTTATAATGTTTGAGACAATGTACTAAACATATCATATGTATCCACTCATTCAATAATCACAATAACTAAGGAGGTATTATTTTCTCAATTTTACACATGATGAAACTGAGGCAGAAAGATTGAATATCAAAGATCACTCAGTTAAGCAAGGCTTAGAGTTAGTGCTTGGTTTACAAATTCTAAATACTTATTAAATGAGTGACTAATTAATGTCTCTATAATTCTGCAAACTATAGAAATTATTATTTTGGAGGTTACTAAAACATTTTCAGCACTTTAGCAAATTCTATGAAACCAATGAATGAGTATATAATGTACTCTCACTGTGTACTAGTACTCTTAGGTCCTGTGGTTGACATAAAAGATATGCCACTTAATCCAATATACACTGTAGATACTATAAGTACTTGATATTATTTACAGTCTAATTAGGGAAGTCAGGTGGTAGAGTCTGGCTACTGGCCATGATTTAGGGCATGGGATTTATGGCCAAGATATGGGAATCTGACCATTTTATTGACCCAAATTACCAACTTCAGCTGCAAGCAAATCATTTTTCCATCTTGAATAGCCAATGGGTATTTTATAGGGTACTCCCTGGTTCCCCATTATATGTTGTGCTGTATGATTCCAGCTTCTTCCAGGTACACACCTGCAAGCTGGGTCATGTGACTCATGTCAAATGATTTCCTTGCTATGACTTAGGTGTGGTTTCCAAATAAAACACTTTCAAAATAAAGCTTGACTCCAAAGACTAAGACAAGCCTGTTCACACGTCTTTACCTTGTACCTATGTGAAGCAAAAATGAATTCCCAACAATGATCATTTCAAAAGTTATATTTGAATAAAATAGAAATGGGTGGGACTAAATTCTTAAATATTAATCCTATCTTACCTCCTGAAGTTCTGTGGGTGTTCAGGCAGTAATGTAATATCAAATACACTGATACGTGTCTAAAAGGAATGTTACATGACCATGAGTCATTATGCCCATCACTTCAAGGCGGTTTGAGAAGCTGGAAGGAAGTAATGTGTGTCTCTAGAGCATAAAATTGGCCTCAGAGTAGGTGGGGTCTATGAAAATCTTGATGCAATATAAATATTGTATTTCTAAACTATTTACAAGGTCACCCCCACCCTACATTAGAGGTCAAATCTACCTCTGAGAGGTTCCACATGGATTTCTAGAATATTCTTTGTGTTTTAGCACTTTTGCCACTCAATTAATATCTGAAATGTGTGGGAAAGGCAGCATAAAGTCATCAAAAGAGCAGTTAGCTTGGAGTTCATCTGTAGGACTTTCATTCAAGTCAGTTCACTGGGCTTTTGTTTATTCTACAATGGGAATAATCTTAGGCCTATTTTCTTTTAGGGTTAGCCTCCTTTCCATAGTTTGAATGAATTCCCAATGGTAGAGAAACTAATCCCTTCCAGTATGTCTTTGGGGCAACATAACTTTAAGAGACAACATCAGAACTTCACGCCCACTCCAACTTGCTCAGAGATTTTTCATTATCCATGCTTCCCTCACATTTACATCCTGTAACTTCAAACCTTCTGGAAAATAAAATATAACTTCTCTGTTCCAAAAGTTGAAGGACCACTGCCCTTAATAACAAAGCCTACAGGGAAGGAATGTCAATGCCTTAAGTATAAATCAGCCCTATCCCTCATCTCTTACGCTACTCCTAAAAAACAGGTTTATTCTAACTTTCAGTGAGGAGGGTTTAAACTAACAATTGCCTACAATGGCAATTAATATTTATTAAACAATACTTTTATCTTCACAATAAACCTAGAAGTACCCCCATTTACTTTATGGGGATTCTCAGACCCAGAGAAGTTAAGTCATTTTTCTAAGGTCACATAACTCATATTAACAGTAAATATTTGAGCTTAGTTTCCCTAGAGCAGAAACTTAACCACACTTGATTCTAACTCATGAAAATTTGTTCTGTTCTTCAGCATGCTATTCTAGGCCAGGGCTGACTCTAGCTTAGATGTATATCAGATCCTCAAATTTTTTTTCAGCACCTTTTCGCCACCTCAGGCATCCATTTCCTTCCCACCCTCCATTAAATATGTTTTCTAGAACAGAATCAGTCAAGAAATGTAAGTCACTACCTTGCCTCCCCTCAGAGATATTTGCCTTTGGAACACCTTGCTCTTGACAATGAGGATGGCTTCAGGAGGTGGGTAGTACTTATCTCCAAAGATAACAAGTTGGATACATTAAACAGCCACAGTTTTTGTTATGTCAGTCATACCCTAATAAAGCAGTTTAAAAAATACCTTGCTTTATTTTGCAGCCTAACACTTTCTCAGATAACCACCATTAGACATCTATACGCAAATGTGGAAGGGAGAAGGAGATAGAAATGTGTAGGCAGAGCAGACGATTTCTCTTAAAGCCTCAGAAGCCTCAGAAAGCTTACCATACAGAATTTCTGACTCCACTCATGGTCTCTTGCCCAAAGATAGCTGGGGTTTTTTCCTTAATAAGGAATGGAAATTGCATTCAAGCCTGTTTAATTCAGCTTCATTATTACTTAGGACTCTAAAGTATACCCAGAAACAGATAAATAAAAGATGACTGACTTCCTTGAGCACACATATCACTTGCGTTTTACAGCAAGGTGGGTTTCCAGCAACAAAACAAAGGCCACCTCCTGCATAGTTCACAGGGAAATGTCGTCCCTAATTTCCCCTGGGGAACTCCAGCTGCTTGAAGGGGTTAATTTCCACATCATTCACCAGAGATGGAAACAATCCTCAGGTCGAAATTTCAGATTTCCATTCGCTACACTGTATAACCACAGCTCAGATTTTCATTCGCTACACTGTTTCGCTACATTCGCTACATTACCTCAGCTGATGACCTTGCTTAGCATTTTCTCTTCTTTAGGAAGAGGAACAGTGTCACTTCAATTGGTGGGAAAGTGAAGGTATGAGAAGTTGGTAGGACTGACAGTTGGTGCTGGGTGCCCATTCGAGATCAGTGGTTACAATTTTAAAGGGAGAAAATCATCACAGTTGCTGGATTTTCTCTGACAATGTTTAGCTGTTAGATCGGGTTGAGAGTAGGCAGAGTTGAGTTTAATCAGCCTTGTTATGTTGCACATGAGTATGACTAGGGACAAGAGATTAAAAGGTGTTTTCTTTTCTCAATTTTTTTTTTTATTTTTTAGTGTTTATTTATTTTTGAGAAAGAGAGAGACTGAGCACAAGCGAAGGAGGAGTAGAGAGAAGAGTCATAGAATGTGAAGCAGGCTCCAGGCTCTGAGCTGTCAGCACAGAGCCCAATGTGGGGCTCAAACCCGCAACTTGTGAGTTCATAACCAAGCTGACATTGGACACTTAACCAACTGAGCCACCCAGGTGCCCCTTAAAGGGTGTTTTCAAGAGTGTGGTCATAATACCAGGGCACAGAATCTACAAGTTTCCCTTCTTTCTTCTATGTGGGCTTGGCCTGCTAAGAGTTCCAGTAGCTCTTAGGACAAAATGAGGCCTAATTATGATGTCTTAAACACCCAGAACAGAAAGTAGACTTGATCCTGGAAAAAGTGGGTAGTGATTCAGACTATTTTGAACAAAGAAATGATAAAATTTAAAAAATCTAACATGATTCATAGGGAAAGGAAAGTAGGTAAAGCTCTCTTCTCTGAGATTTCAGGATTTGTAGGATTTACACCTGAGTTTACACAATAGGAAAACAATGCTACCATTAAAGAGCATCTTAGTAAATCAATTTTATCCACTGTACAAAGTCTAGTAACTAAAAATTAGTGAAATGTGATTCCCATATTCTAGGGACTTTTCTTATAAACGTGATGACCAACAACACTGAATTTTCCCAGAAAGTATCAAATTCAAGTATTCTTCCATTTTCCTGAATGATACGCTGTACTTGTTAAACCACATGCCTTCATTTTTGTCTCAGAAAAATATCATTACCATAGCAACTAGACCAAACACACTGACATTAACAGAACAAAGGCAGAATCCAGATTAAAACCTTATGTAAGAGATCCCAGAATATGGTCATAGGCAGTTTACTTGTTAAAAAAATCCTACCATTCCAGAATTCTGAGGTCCCTTCAAGGGAAGGACAATTGACTTGATATGTTCAGACCAAAAATGCCCCAAGACTGGTTCTGTCTAAAAAGTTAAAGAAAAGGTACTTCTGGGAAATAGTCAAGGTACAGAAACTCAATCTGGAGATGCTGGTTGGCCCATGAAAGGGAAATATAAATCCTATTGTATCTATTAGATCACTATCTGGGCCAATAGATCTTTTAGGATATGAGCCAAGATGCTGTAGCAAAGAGTTCCCAATACCAAGCAGCTCAAACAAAATATATATTCTTTCCTATACCAGTCTGGAAGGACACAGATGTGTTCTAAGTGCTCACCCAGTGATCCAGGTTGAGTCTATCTTGTAGTTCATGGATTCTCAAATGTTTTTGTTTCAGAATCCCTTTACTGAAAAATCATTGAGGACCCCAGAGAGATTTGTCTATAAGGGTAATATATATTAATAATATATTTGAAATTTGAACTAAAAAATTATTAAAATATTTGTTTATTGGCACATCTGGGTGGCTCAGTCGGTTAAGCGTCCAACTTCAGCTCAGGTCATGATCTCATGGTTCGTGGGTTCGAGCTCCACATCTGGCTCTGTGCTGACAGCTTGCTCAGAGCCTGGAGCCTGTTTGAGATTCTGTGTCTCCCTCTCTCTCTGACCCTCCCCTGCTCATGCTGTCTCTCTCTCTCTCTCTCAGAAATAAATAAAACATTAAAAAATTAAAATAAAATAAAATAAAATATTTACTTATTAATCCCTTTCTAAAAACCATTATATGCTAAGATACTCATCTATTTTATTAAAAAATAACCATGTTCAAAAAGGTAGTAAAAAGAGCAGCATTATTTGATGTTTTTGAAACTCTTTTTAATGACTGGCTTGATAATAATAGAAGAAAAAGAAGGAGGAGAAGGAGAAAATGAAGAAGACAAAGAAGGTGAAGAAGGAGGAGAAGGAGAAGAAGTAGAAGAAGAAGAGGAGGAGGTGAAGGAGGAGGAGAGGAAGGAAGGAAAGAAGGGGGAGAAGAAGGAGGAGGAGGAGGGGAATGAGAGGAAGAGTGGGAGAGATAGGTGGGGGAGAAGGAGAAGAGGAGGAGGCGAAGGAGTAGAAGCTGCTACTGCTTCTGCATTCAATCTATGCGGTGAGTTGTTTTACTTAAAGTATGTGAAGAGACAGGGGCACCTGGGTGGCTCAGTCAGCTGAACGTCCAACTTCAGCTCAGGTCATGATCTCATGGTTCATGAGTTCGAGCCCTGCACTGGGGTCTCTGCTGTCAGTGCAGCACCCACTTCAGATCCTCTGTCCCCCTCTCTCTGCCCCCCCTCATTTTCACTCTCTTTCAAAAACAAAACATTTTTTAAAATTTAAAACAATAAATTACATGAAGGGTTTCTAGCCTCACACAACTATATAGTTAAGAAAGGGAGGAGGATTTTAATAGCATTTTCAGATAATTATGATTATTGTTCTTTGATATTACACCAAAACTCAAGTAGTAGTTTCTTCAGAGTTGCAATTTAAAATCTGAAACATATCCATACTCTTTTTAAACATTTTTTAAAAGTTTTATTTATTTTTGAGAGAGAGATAGAGACAGTGTGAGCAAGGGAGGGTCAGAGAGAGAGGGAGACACAGACTGAAACAGGCTCCAGGCTCTGAGCTGGCAGTCAGCACAGAGCCCGACGTGGGGCTGGAACCCATGAACCGCGAGATCATGACCTGAGCTGAAGTTGGATGCTTAACCGACTGAGCCACCCAAGCACCCCTCCATAATCTTTTTATACTCTGTTAAATTAAAATCCATTGGTGTTGTGGTGATCATATAACTAAACACATTTGCCAAATTTTATCAAACCAGTAAGATTTCTTGGTTAACATGCCCAATCAATCTTTACCCATGCATGATTTTGTAACATCATGCATTGGTCCTTTAGAAATTATTGACGCATTGACCTATGCAGGACTTCCAAATATTGACAGATTTTATTGCATAATATTAAAAAGTCGTATTCACTGGTATCACCACTGATCTCATCAAAAAAGTTTTAGAATACTGAGATGCTGTTAAGTTCATGTTCAGATACATGTTTTCCAAAATTCAAATTCTCAGTTGAAAACTCAAACTTTTTCATTGGTAGTACTGTTTGTTTTTTTTCCCATGAAGTGACAAGCTGATTTTCAAGGAAATGTATGCCAAATGTCTGAATAAACACAGTTTATCAATCATTCTTTCAAGTAAAAATGCTGTTTAGTTCAACTTGAAACTCAAACAATCACACACGTGCTTTCTCTTGGGACAATATATTTCCACATGTATCTGAAGTATTTATGCATACTTCCTATTTCATTACACAGAATATTAAAAAGACATATACTCAACAGGGATGATTAAAGTCATCATTTGTAATGCTTCTTCAAGGACTTTTTTTTTAATGTTTATTTATTTTTGAGAGAAAGGGAGAAACAGAATGCAAGCGGGGGAGGGGCAGAGAGAGAGGGAGACACAGAATCCGAAGCAGGCTCCAGGCTCCGGGCTGTCATCACAAAGCCTGATGCAGAGCTGGAACCCATGAACCGTGAGATCATGACCTGAGCCGAAGTCTGTTGCTCAACCAACTGAGCCACCAAGGAGCCCCTCTTCAAAAACATTCTTAACTGAAACTGGCATTTTTTGTTTTGTTTTGTTTCAAGTGCAAGTCTGTGAAGAATGTGATGCCTCTTGGCACAGTTGGGTGTCAGTAGCTTGATTCATGCTAGGGGACCAGTAGTTTCACACACCATTACGTTGGCACCATCCATGGAAACGCAAAACATGAAAGAGGCAAATAACATCATAATATTATGAAAATAGTTTTGACTTCCCAGACTCCCTGAAAGGGCCTCAGGAACCTCCTGGTGTCTGTGGAACACACTTTGAGAATTATTGCACTAGAGTTCTGTACTCATCACTGATATTTCCTGGGGGAAAGGAGGCAAACAGTTTCATTTTAAAGAAGCAACTAAATATTTGAACTCTTACATTCCATTAGTGAAAGCTTAGTTCCATGGCCTTACCTAGCTGCAGGGTAGACTGGGAAAAAGTAGCCTCTGACTAGGTGGCCATGTTACATGGAAGAGCGGGAGAACAGATTTGGGTGTGTAACAGTCACCACACTTGCCCCATGAATCAGTGAGCAGGTCAAGTAAAGGGATAGTTATGCTAGATGGTCTGTATTCAATTGAGGACAAAGGTACTTCTGCTTTGTAACACTGTAACACTGGTGGAACACTGGCCAGGGGTGCCTGCAGACCACGGGACAAGAGCAGAGCGGTGACTACAACCACGGCTCCAGTGCTCTGGCCAGGTGGACGGAGCACCAGGAAAACTGTCCTCAAAAGACCCACAAGCATTACAGTCAGGAGATGATCACTGGAGAAATAAAGAAAAGGAAGCAGCAGAGAGGATCCCTGAGGCAAAAATAGGGCAGATCACCCTTGGGGTCTGGTGAGCATATGGTGGGGAACTCAGCAACCCCAGCAACTAGGAAGAACGTGGGGTTCACAGAAGTTGGCTTCTCTGTGACTCTTACTGTAACCTCACTTTGTCCCCAGGCTTGAGACGTAGGGGAATCTGGGTAGTTCTTGTTATTTTTATCATTCTACTTGATAAAAACATATTCCTATTTGAGAGCTGAGTCCATTTGTTTCCTTCTTGATAGCAACAAGAACAGCAGAGAAGCCGATTCTGGAGAAAACATACTGTGCTACAGAACAGTAACATGAACTTAGGACACAAAGGTAAAGAAAAGAGAGGTAAATGTAGCTCTGGTCACTGAGAACAAAATCCTAATCACAGCAATGTACTGGAAGCCAAGACTAAACTGACCTTGCAAACCTAGATAAATGAGGAATATGGGACCAAAAAGCTTTCAACTGCTGTGCCCTATCAGATATGCCAGCAAATGCACACAAAGACCAAAGGAAAGAACTGGAAGGTACTCATTTTGAGGTCAGATCCAGGTCAGCCAAGAGATCATAGGTCTTTGAACTTCACTCCATCAGCAGCAAACAGAAAGTCTATGGATAAATGGTAGAAGGGACTTATGATAAAACAATAGCCCAAAAGTCACCCTCATTCATGTTTTTACCCATTACCTACCTCAATGCTTCTATTTTTCCCCTAAACTTTCACTCTCAGTCCAACAGAGGAAAGCAATTTTGAAACTTACTATTTTAGTATATTAGCTCAAGTTAAAGGACAGAGAGATAAAATAATAGAAATAAAAGTCATATCAGAACCAAGGAAATAAAAAGGAAATATTTGCCAACTTCAAGGGTTTATATATCCTCTGTGACTGGACATGAATTTTGATTCTAAGACTTTCAACAACCTGTAAAAAGACAAACATGATTATTTATGTGGTTCTCATTGCAAGAAATGAGGAAGCAAAAGTTTTTTTGGCTCTAAATTCTCAAATTTCTCCTATGCATCCATTAATGAGAGTCATTGAGTTACATAATGGACATTCTCCTCAATAACAGTTTCGTGGTCAGTGCAGATCGATGCTCATTTAAACATAAGCCTTTGATTTATGTTACTGATCTTTGGGCAGATTTTCCAAGAACCTATGAAAACATAACAAATTTCATATAAAATGAACTAGTTGTGGTTTTTAAATTATTCCAGGTGACCTAGAGAGAGTCTGACCTGGGAACACCTGATAATGCTAGAAGGCCCCATGCTCCCTTGGTCAGGAGATGCTACCTCCACAGCAACCCAAATGTCCAGTTTCATCATAAAGGCTCTGGGAACTACCACCAGCCTCTGTATTAAGTAGAGAAAAACCTTGGTTTGTGAGCATGATTCGTTCTGGAAATATGTTTGTAATCCAAAGCACTTGTATATCAAAGTGAGTTTCAAGAACCATTGGCTCAGTTGCTATCATGTGACATTCAGCATGACATACAGCTTGTATTGCACGACATTAATCATTTATTAACTTAAAATTTATTAGAAATATTTACTTGTCTTTGGGGTGCCTGGGTGGCTCAGTTGATTAAACGTCCAGCTTTGGCTTGGGTCATGATCTTGTGGTTCGAGCCCCACTTTGGGCTCTG
This sequence comes from Hyaena hyaena, assembly GCF_003009895.1. Taxonomy (NCBI): domain Eukaryota; kingdom Metazoa; phylum Chordata; class Mammalia; order Carnivora; family Hyaenidae; genus Hyaena; species Hyaena hyaena. The sequence goes on along the minus strand of NW_024081971.1, from coordinate 8,858 downwards.
TGCTGACACCACAGAGCCTGCTTAGGATCCTCTGTCTCTCTCTCTCTCTGCCCCCACCCCATTCACACGCACCCATTCTCTCTCTCTCTCCCTCCCTCCTTCTCTTTCTCTCTCTCTCAAAAATAAACATAGAAAAAAGATTTTAGAAGCGTTTGCTTGTCTTGTGCAACACTCACAGAACAAGTTACTCACAATCCAAAGTTTTACTTATACTTCACTTTGCAAGATGGGCCTTAACATAAAGCTCTGACTCTGCCAGCAGTAACTGTGCTATTTGGAGCATCTCCCTTAACCTCTTGGTGCTGCTATGCATTCACTTTTAAATGAGTAATAAGATAGCTACCATTTTCTAAGGCTTTACTCTGTGCCAGTTGCTATTCAATATCTGTTTTTCCGGCAGGATTATAAATTCCATGAGGGCAAAGAGAGTATTTCCTTTGCTCACTACTGTATTTCCGCCATCTAATACAGGTCTGGCATATAATATATGCTCAGCAAAAATGTTTTTAACTGCTTAAAGTCCCAGTCTCATATCAATCCTGCAAGCAAGCATAATTCCTATTTTATAATTGAGGAAATCACGGCTCAGAAAGTTTAAGTGACTTTCAGAAAGTCACAGAGTTGGCTAAAGAGAGTAGCCTGTACAGCCCCAGAGCCTGGTCTAGTTCCAGACCAGAGCATGTTCCAAGTCTCCTCCAGCTCTGAAATGCAATGTTTCCCCACAACAGCTGGGCAGCCAATACCCGATAACACAGGGGAGACTTTTGCTCAGTGTTCTTGCCTAATGAAATCCAACAATTTTCACCACATCGAGTCCTGTGGACATCGCAGTGAAGTTGAGATGGGGGAGGGAGAAGAGGTCTTACTCCTCATCCGTGCCATGAGTCTCCTCAGTCTCCCACCGCCCCCCCCCCCATTGGCCACTCAATATGGACATGCAGCCACAGTGCGAACTGGGCGTCTGCAGCGGCCTCACCTATTCTCCACAGGCACAAGGCACTGGATCCAACACCGGACAGAGGGAAAAGAAAAGCAAGAATAGTGAAGGAAAAAAAAAAAAAGCAGTAAATATAGAGGTAAAGGCAGCAGAGGGGCAGGGGAGAGAGAAAGAGAAATGAGGTAGGAAAAGTCAAACTATGTCAGCACCAAGACTTTTCATAATAGCAGTAATAATAATGATAACAACATTAATATTGATTGAACATTTACTATCTGCTACTACTTTGCCAAATGCATTGCATGTGTTAGCATCCACTTACTCACAAATATCTGAGACAAAGAATCCAGGATCCCTGCCCTCCTGAAGTTAGTGAAATATCTGGCAAGTTAGAAGACAAGAGCCAAGCATGAAAATGAAACAGGGGAAAAGAATAGTGCTTGTGAGGGAAGAGAAAGGTGAAGTCGCTTAACTCGGTGTCCAGAAAAGGCCTTATTGAGATGAGGACATTTGAGAACGTCTTCAAAAACAGCAGCATCCGCTTTGCTCACTCTCAGAGATTTCTGGAACATGCAGAGTCCCCTCAAATATTTATTTTGTTTTTGAGCCAGTTATGTCTTTGTTTTCTGTTCTCTTAGCATGTATCTATCATTTCTATGTGTTTGAGGCAGAAGGGATTATCAAAGTGTAAGCTGTCCACATCATTTTGACTGGTGTGGTCATTTCCCCGTATGACATATAAAAGGACAAAAAGCTTATCCAAGAAGAACAAACCTATCTTCAGTTTGGAAATCTTGTCCTGAGAAGGAAAGACCAGTGGGTGGTAGTGTTCTTCTGTGCTTCATCTTGTTGATGTTACACAATTCATTATAGGGAGCTTCAGAACATGATAGGAAAAGGAAGATATTTCATCAGAAAGCTACGATTTCATTGTGTCATTAAAAGATTATTTGAATCACCTTACTTGCACTTGGAATCCTGTTCAAATGTTTGGAAGGTCTTGCATAAAACTGTGGACTGGTATCACATCAGCCCAGTTTCGCCCCTCTTGCAAAAAATCATAGACACTGAAACATGTCCTCACCATAGGAACCACTTGCACTAGGGAAATTGGTGAGGACAGAGTGGGAAAGAGAGTGGAAACTAATGGACTCATGCTTCAATTGATTTTATTACTGAGTTCTTTACTCAGGAGGCTGAGGAGAGCAAATTGAACAGACAAGGCCAGAGACCCTTGAAAACACCAGAAAAACATGATATACCAACACCAAAAATGAGAGCCTGAAGCAGAAAAAAATGTCAAATTACGTAAATAAATATAAGTATTATATCATAAATTTATATATGTATATAGACACATACATTCATATACAAACAACTCCTTAAAAAAATCTTTCACTTATAAGTGCATTTGTTTGGTTTTGTGATTAATGTTTCATTTATTTATTTTTGAAAGAGTGAGAGAGAGAGAGAGACAGAGACATGGCAGGGGTAGGGGGCAGAGAATGAGGGGGACAGAGGATCCAAAGTGGGCTCTGTGCCGGCAGCAGAGAGCCTGATGCCAGGCTCAGGCTCATGAACTGAAGAACTGTGAGATCATGACCTGAGCCTATGTTGGATGCTTAACCCATGAGCCACCCAGTGCATTTGAACTATTAAGTAAAAGAGTCGATAAAGCAATAACTGGAAAACTCAGCAACTAAGTACTGCAAGAGGAAGATTTTCATTGCCTTAGCACTGACCAACATCATCAAAAGTGAGCCCGCACAATTGTACTATTTTTATTCAAGGATGGAAGGGGCAAAATTGGCTCAGACCAGCCCCTGAGAACTGACTGTATACATCCCTTCCCAATCCCGCATTCAGTGCTGTCAGCATAATAGCTTCACAGAGGCCATAAGGAGAGAATTTATATCATGGAAATCACCAAACACTACCAATCAGAGTCAGGACATTTTTTTTCCCACTGAGAACCTGTTGTTAAGCCTTTTCCAGCACACCATTCTGGAAGGGAGAGAGAGGCTGTTTCGGATGAACTAGGTGCTTTGTTAGCACTCAAAGACAAGAAGGAAAGAACTCTTTCCTTATTGCATGAAAATATGCAAAAGTGTGAAATAAATATGCTAATGATAAAGGTGCTCCATGGAATGGAGTGCCAAAATATTTCAAGGCAGGAACATCAAATTTTGGTAAAGGAGATTCGAAAAATCTGTTAAACCCAGGACTATCCTGAAGTCATTAAATAGAATGAAGATCAAGAGACCTAGCTCTAGAAGCCTCCCAAAACAAATGGTTGGCTTACTCCAAGACTTACATCATAAAGTCAAGGTCAGTTTTCCATTTTAAACTTATTTTTAAAATACCCTTTAACTCCTGGAGGTAGGAAAAGTAAATATATATAAATATATATATAAAAGTAAATATATATATTTATATATCAGGTTCTGGTTCATCCATCCAACAGTTTAGCCATATATATATACATATATATCCACTGTCTAGATCACCAGTTAAAACCACAAACATTCCTTAATTATCCTAATTATTCTCTCTAATCAAAGATCAAAGCCTTCACCAAAACTGAGACTGAAACTGAACAGGGTGGAGCAACAGTACAAAGAACCACAAGAAAACAAATGTCTATTATAAAGTCTCCACGTTCCGAGCTCAGAAATTTGCCAGCTGACAAAACTCTTGCAAGTCCCGAGGATATGTTAAACCTGACATCACTCACTACTGAAACTGTAAACTCGCTAATAAATAACTTGGAGCAGGAGGAGACACTTTGTTTATTTGCCCTCATTTATGCACAACCCGAAAGTCATTGCCTGTGTTTTTCCAGGCTCCTTCAACAAAAGGTCTCTCCTGAATTCCTGTAACAATAGTAACAAACTGATACCAAGTAGGGGGAAATTATAGTTTTTCACTGAGGTGGAGCGTTCATTTGTGATATCTGCATTCATTCTTTCTGAAGGCAAGATTTCCTGGAGTTGTTAGATAATCAAAATCCATTATCATAATACAGAATGACAGTTAAAAAGAAAGTTTCTGGAGACAGCCAGATCTAGGTTTTCTCTTGCTCTGCTACTTGCTAGCATTGTGACTTTGGACAAGCTACTCAGCAGAGATCTTTTTCTTTCCCTTTGTGTAAGTGGGGATAATACCTAAACTTCATAGTCGCAGTAAAGATGAGATGAGAGACTGTATGTGAAGTGACTAACTCAGGGCTTGGCACACAACAAACCTTACATAAATGTTTGTTAGTTATGACAAGTCTCTTGATGAATCTCCTCTTAATCGTATCACCAGACTAACTGCTGTGTGCTGATGCCCATGGATGCTGAACACGCACAGCAACTACACTCAGCTCCACTGCCCGGGCACATTTCTCCTCTCAACTCTTGTGTTGTCAGTTATTTATGCTCTCAAAGCTGCAAATTCCAAGCATACATGTTATTTCAGTTAAGTTAATTTTTACATAAAATCAACTAAATTTTATGTAAACCCATGAAATATGAGTGGAAAAAGATAGTCGTGTACCATGGTAGCTTTCAAAATACTCAAAAGTGCAAGTCACTAGAAAAGGTACTGCTAATATATGAGAAATGGTTGAGTTGACTAGGAATACTGGGCAATTTTTTAATGCTTTAAAGACATATCTAGATGCTTATTTTAAAAGAACCAGCAAATTGTTCCTCCACTTAAAAATAAGTGATTGGAAGTGTGCTTGGGTGGCTCAGTTGGTTAAGCATCCGACTTTGGCTCAGGTCATGATCTCACAGTTCGTGGGTTCGAGCCCTGCGTTGGGCTCTGTGCTGACAGCTCAGAGCCTGGAGCCTGCTTTGGATTCTATGTCTCCCTCTCTCTCTGCCCTTTCCCCACTCATTCCCTGTTTCTGTCTCAATAATAAATAAACATTAAAAAAAAATTTTAATGAGTAATGAGAAATATCCAATGGAAAAAAAGCCTCCTCAACCAATGGTTTTGGGAAAACTGGACAGCCACATGCAAAGGAGTGAAACTGGACCACTTTTTTTCACCACACACAAAAATAAACTCAAAACAGATTAAAGACATAAATGTGAAACCTGATACCATAAAAACCTTAGAAGAGGACACAGGCAATATCGTCTTTGACATTAGCCATAGCAACTTTTCTCTACAAATGTCTAGTGAAACAAAGGAAAAAGCAAAAATAAACTATTAGGAGTATATCAAAATAGAAAGTTTCTGCACAGCAAAGGAAACAATCAATAAAACTAAAAGACAAACTACTGAATGGAAGAAGATATTTGCAAATGACATATCCAATAAAAGGTTAGTATCTAAAATATACAGAGAACGGATACAACTTAATACCAAAAAAAACCCACAAAAAAAAGCAAAAAAACAGATAATCCAATTTAAAAGTGGGCAGAAGGCATGAACAGACATTTATCCAAAGAAGACGTCCAAATGGCCAACAGATACATGAAAATACACTCAACATCAGTCATCATGAGGGAAATGCAAATCAAAACAACAATGAAATATCACCCTACACCTGTCAGAATGGCTAAAATCAACAATAGAAGAAATAAGTGTTGAAGAAAATGTGGAGAAAAAGAAACACTCTTACACTGTTAGTGGGAATACAAACTAATGCAGCCGCAGTAGAAGACAGTCTGGAAGTTCCTTAAAATATTAAAAATAGGGGCACCTAGGTGGCTCAGTCTGTTAAGCGTCCAACTTCGGCTCAGGTCATGACCTCATGGTTCATGGGTTTGAGCCCCGCATTGGGCTCTGTGCTGACAGCTAGCTCAGAGCCTGGAGCCTGTTTCCAATTCTGTGTCTCCCTCTCTCTCTGACCCTCCCATGCTCATGCTGTATCTCTCTCTCAGAAATAAATTTTTTAAAAAAACATTAAAAATATTAAAAAATAGAACTACCTTATGATCTAGTAATTGTGCTACTGGGCATTTACCTCCAAAATACAAAAACACTAATTTGAAAGGATATATCCACCCCTATGTTTATTGCAACGTTATTTACAATAGCCAAACTATGGAAGCAGCCCAGGTGATCATTAATAGATTAATGGATAAAGAAGATGTGGTATATATACACACACACACACGATGGAATATTATTCAGCTATAAAGTAAAAATGAAATCTTGCCATTTGCAATGACGTGGATAGAGCTAGAGAGTATAACACTAAGTGAAATAAATCAGTCAGACAAAGACAAATACCACATGATTTCACTCATATGTGGAATTTAAGAAACAAAACAAACAAGCAAAGCAAAAAAAAACAAGGAGAAAGACAGAGGGAGGCAAACCAAGAAACAGACTCAACTATAGAGAACAAACTGATGGTTACTACAGGGGAAATGAGGGGGTATGGGTTACAGAGGTGATAAGGATTAAAGAGCACTTACCATGATGAAAAAAATAATAAAATAAAGTGTCACCGAATTATCCCTCCACTTAAAAATGAGTAACTAGAAATAGTGGAGGATACATTGTGGGGTATGTGTGTGTATGTGTGTGTGTGTATGAACATATGTTGGGTGAATGATTAAAGTGGAAGAATTTGATCAATGTTTAGGGAAAGAGGAGTGATGAGCAAAGGTATGAGATGTGTTGTAACTCTCTTCCACACTCTAGTTCAAGGGCTTTAGGCAAGCCACAGAGCCCAAAATGAGGATACAGAAAAAAAACTTAAAAGGCATATATTTGAATCAAAATCTTTTAGGGACCTTTCTAATTTGATAACTCTTGTTATTATATATTTTCGTATGAATTAATGATGCATGCCAAAAAAAGGAAGGTTGATGTCCTACACAGATGAAACTACTGATCAAGGAATGGGTATTCACAAGAGGCTCCTTGGCGTGCTGATAGGAGTGCAACAAACACCCAGCAGATGCTGGCTCCCTAAGCAGGTATGATTGGGACCAAGTCAGAACACTGATCTAAGCCTGCTACTGGGCCATAACAGGCTCAAGCTGCCATACTTGTCTTACTACTTCCATGCCATTATGGTGAATTTAAGGAGTTCATAACAATCTAGAACTTTGATTCTGATCTAATTTACTCAACTCTATATATATATAACTGGTGTTCAGCAAAATCATTTATAATCTCAGTGTGAGCCAACCAATCTCAGATATAGTAGCAAAACTTGGCATATTTCTTCTCTGTGTAGTCAAAAAATTAAAATCTTATGAAAATCACTCTAAGAGTCCACCTCTTTCTATCTACCTTCACTACAATCAACAGAAAGACGAGATGATTTTTCAAATGTTAGGTTATTGCTGTTTGGTAGAGATTATCATCTGGGCCCATTAACCAAAGCCTTAAGGCACTGGGCAACCTGCCAAGAGAATGAGATGCGATGCATTAACATCAATTTGTTAATTTTTAATGAGGCTTCAAAATGCCATAGTAAATTGCTTAATCGTTTTAAGAATTCAGTGCTGCTTCTTCACGATTCCTACCTCCTGTGCATGAAAAAGCTAACTTCCTTTTAATCATTTCCATTCTTTCTTTCATCCTCTTAAAGCCTACAATAATTTTCTGTTATTACCATCACTAACAAAAGCAGCCCATAAAACTGAAGATCAAATATAATGAAAGAGCATTAAATAGCATGGCAGGATTTTCAAAGCAACTAGATTCTTTGACTCTATTTACAAAAAAAAAAAAGTTAATTCACAATTACATCATAGGGAGTCAATATACTGTGCCTCTTCCTTTTTGAAAGTAATGCTTTAAATTGTGCAGAATGTTGCACACTATTACAATTCCAATGAATTTGATTATCACTTTAATTGATCCTTTTCTTAATCAACCAAATTCTACAGTGAAGCTTAACAAAATGAGGTGGAAAGAGTTTTAAAGTGGACTGATGAAATTGTGGTTTGAACCCATGAGGGTGCCAGTCTTTGGGTGTTTTGTTCACTGGGTAGCCCCATAACTTTGCCCTGTGCCAGGCACATAAGAGGTGCTCAACAGATATATCTCTTTAGTGAATGCTTCAAAGGAGGTTTATTCCTTCCCAAAAGTCAAGAAGCCATTTAAGAAGTATAATGCAAGTATAAACAGCACAGGTGAAGGCAATACCAAACCTGTAACCACTAGACATGAAACCAGGGCTCTTCTGGAATAAAAGGCAATGCCTGCACATCCAGTTAGAGTAGATATGACCCACGGAAGGAGAGTCCGTCTTGTTCCAGCTCATAACAGCACCCTCTTTCCAAGGAGGGAAATATGTATTCATGGTAGAGACAGGTCTGTAACTTATTCTTTAATATTTATTTATTTTTGAGAGAGACAGAGTACAAACAGGGGAGGTACAGAGAGAGGAGGCGACAGAGGTTCCAAAGCGGGCTCTGTGCTGACAGCTGAGCACCTGCTGCAGGGCTCGAACTCACAAACTATGAGATCATGACCTCAGCCAAAGTTGGACACTTGACCGACTGAGTTCCAAAAGGTCTATAATTTAAAAGTGGGATGTAGCATTTTCATTGGCTATCAAAAATTAAATATCTGGAGAGTAGAATCTCTTTTTCTAAAAATCAGAAAAAAGAAAGAAAATATTAAAAGCCGACCTGTTTCCATAGTAGTAAATTAAAGATTTACAAAAGTATTTTCACCAAAAAAGCCATTTTAAAGAACAATGTGGGGGCTGAGAGAGGGCAAGATGGCGGAGAAGTAAGGAGCTCTGTACTTGCACTCGCGCCCATACATCACACAGAAAAGATCTGAAGCCATTGGAAACCTTACAAAACCTGAGAGTTTGGGAGAAAAAAGACGCAGAATCCACTGAGAGAGGCTTCTAACGTGAGTGCGAACCGGGGAAGATAAAATCGGGCCGGGATCGGAGACTCCAGGGTGGGAGGCGATCCCCCTCTACCCTCTACGGGGAGTGAGAGGG
>NW_024081970.1:349107-412037 GCF_003009895.1 Hyaena hyaena | reverse complement strand
TTTATCTTCCCCGGTTCGCACTCACGTTAGAAGGCTCTCTTAGTGGATTCTGCGTCCTTTTTCTCCCAATCTCTCAGGTTTTGTAAGGTTTCCAATGGCTTCAGATCTTTTCTGTGTGATGTATGGGCGCGAGTTCAAGTACGGAGCTCCTTACTTCTCTGCCATCTTGCCCCCTCTAATTATATTTCACATTCTTAAATGTCTTGGGTAATTTAGAAAATATGTGTGTAAGTTAAATATTACAATACACCTTTGCAAAATCAATTACTGATATTTTATGCATTATGGAATTCAAATAACTCAATTTCTAGTTTGAATTTGACTTCTGTTATGACTACTACATAAATAAATGGCATCGAGAAGTATATATGAAAACTTTAGTAGTTTCACAAAGCTGCATTTTCGTTGTTTAGCAAGAAAGTTACTTTGCTTTATAGATAATAAAGTAAATATCCTGGATATCTAAGTTATACGTTTTTATTTAACTTTTTATAATTTCATGTAAACTATCACTCCATTAAAATGTAACAATTATTACAGAGAGCTACATTTTCTCATGTTAGATTTTACTGTTTTTTAATTAACTATGATTTATTTTAGGCCTTTTACATATTTACATTCTCACTTTTATGTTTTTGTTATACATTTTTAAAAATCATTTTACTGTTTTTATCATGGTCACATTAAAATGGGCAGGATTCTCATGAAGAAAGAACAGAAACCAATCATGCAACAAAAAAAAAGTTAAAAAAGTTTTCTTTAACATTTATTTATTGCTGAGAGACAGAAAGAGGCGACATGAGCTGGGGAGGGGCAGGGAGGGAGTCAGACACAGAATCCGAAGTGTTCTGTCAGCACAGAGCTCGACGTGGGGCTGGAAACTACCCGATTGTGATATCATGACCTGAGCTGCAGTCTGACGCCTAACCAACTGACCCAGGCGTTCTGTTAAGAAATTTTATAAGACAAAATTTGAAAGGAAACTTTATTATACTTTTATACTTTTTGAAACTGTCAAATGATAAAATTTCTTATGTGGCAGCCTAAGAATTTTCAGATCTCTTTTGTAACTGAAGTGAGGCAAACTTCTGTTTCATGGTATACACTGAAACATTAATTTGCTGTCTCTATGAATCTTTGCCTTTAATATGTTATAATCTCCTGTGAGTTAAGTCTCAGCAGAGGCTACTTTGTGAAAGAGATGATGACACAGTGTATATTCTCAGGATGCCACAAAGTTCAATCAGCTTTAATATTTTCAATTTGCAGTTTAATACAGTTACTTAAATTTTCATTATAAAATATTTCTTTGAAAAAACTAACTAGTGAATATATTGGTTGGAAAAAGAGAATTTTAAAAATTCTGAATATTCAGAAAACTAAATGGAAAGAATTTACATAATATTCTATAACACGTTTATATTTCCCTCTAATTTTCTTTTTTTAAATGTTTATTTATTTTGAGAGAGAGAGAGAGAGAGCATGTGCACAAGCAGTGGAGTGTCAGACAGAGAGATAGAGAGCAAGAATCCTAGATATGCTTTAAGCTGTCAGCACAGAGCTGGACACAGGGCTCTACCTCACTGACCCTAGGTTTATGACCTGAGCCGAAGTCAAGAGTCTGATGCACAACTGACTGAGCTACTCAATTTGTCTTTTAACTGAAGTTATCAGTACAACCACACTGTGTTTGCAAAGTGGAAGCTGGGTTCATAGAAAAGCAATTATCACAATCCTCTTGAGAAGTGACAATTGTAAAGCAATAACTGTTGTAGACTGTCTTGTCATATCAGGACATAAATAAAGAATAGCTCATTATTAATGAACAGAGCAGCAGAATGAATGGTAAAATTAATGGACTTTACAATGTATGTATAATATCTAGGGTAACTGGGTTTGGAATGAAGGGTCATTGTAAAAGAGCAGAAATCATAATAAAATTACTGCCTTTCTTTATAAAATAAAATGTGATTCATGGTTTTGAGTAAGATTTATTTTTTAATGCAAAAGACTGGCTATAACCTTCCAATCAAATAGTAGATAATCTTTCTCACATTCATTTGGGTCTGTAACAACAACCTGGAACTATTTTTATATAATGTTTATTTTAATACTACTGTTCATTTTACTGTGCTTATGAAGTTTAAGGGAAATTATTATTGCTGAGAAAAAAATACCTCCATTTACATAGATCATCGAACTTTTATTCTGAAAAGATCTTAAATTTTATCTAGGTGAGTAATTTTAGATATGAAAGCATTGAAATGAACAAAGGTTAAGTGATATGTTTTAAGTTATAAAAGAAGTTAAGGGTCATATCAAGATTAGATTTTGTGACTCTAGGTTCCAAGTGCTTTTTCTATCATTCAAAAATAATTTTCCAGGGGCGCCTGGGTGGCTTAGTCGGTTGAGCGTCCGACTTTCGCTTAGGTCATGATCTCGCAGTTTGTGGGTTCGAGCGCCGTGTTGGGCTCTGTGCTGACTGCCAGCTCAGAGCCTGGAGCCTGTTTCAGTCTGTGACTCCCTCTCTCTCTGATCCTCCCCTGCTCACGCTGTCTCTCTCTCCTAGAAATAAAAAAAAAAAAAAAATTAAAAAAAAAAATAATTTTCCAAATCCCCAGTTAGGAATTGCCAAGGGATAACAGAAAATGTAAGTTATAGTTAATAAAAATTGGTTTGATTTCAAAGTCAGAGGTCAGGTTGATGGTCAGGTTTGGCAAAGAAATTGATGTGGTTGATCCCCAGCAGTGTACAACCAGCCATCAATTTCTTAATGAGAAAATGATGATTGAAAAAAACAATATTACTGTTTCACAGCACTGTACAGTATAGGAAATCTATTATTATTCACAGATTTTCCAAAATTCCATAGTTAAGAAATTTATGAATCTTAGAACAATTCTTATTTAGGATGGATAATTGGTTTTTTTTTTAATTTCTTGACATTTATACTATAAAGGAACTGAGTTTTAAAAGTAGCTTAAATTATTTTAAAATTCAATCCATACCTGGTGTCATGTCCTAACAATGACTAAAAAATTGACTATAGGTGGGGCTCCTGGGTGGCTCAGTAAGTTGAGTGTCTGACTTTGGCTCAGGTCATGATCTCACAGTTCATGGGTTCGAGTCCCACGTAGGGCTCTGTGCTGACAGCTCAGAGCCTGGAGCCTGCTTCAGATTCTGTGTCTCCCTCCCCCACTCATGCTGTGTTTCTCTATGTCCCAATAATAAATATATATTTTAAAAAATTGACTATAGCCTTGAATATGATACCTCAGACTATATAGAAATTCTAAGATAAAACATATAGGAAAATCTATTTGATCTTATAACCCCCCCCCCCCGAATATTTCATATATGGCAGTGGTAGCTCAATCTAAAAAAGAAAAAAAAAAACTTCACAAACTTGACTCCATCAAAATAAGAATGTCTACTCTTTGAAAGACACTGTTAAGGGACTAAAAAAGACAAAACAACACAGACCTTATACCACGCACAATAATTAACTCAAAATGGATTAAAGACCTAAATGCAGAACTCAAAACTATAAAATTCCTAGAAGATAACTTAAAGGAAATTCTACATGGCCTTGGGTTTGATGATGACTTTTTAGATACAATACCAAAGACAAAACCCATAAAGAAAAAATTGATATGCTTAACTTCATTAATGTTAAAATTTTCTGCTACATGAAAGGCATTGTTAATGAAGGGGAAAGGTTAGTTACATAGGGGGAAAATATTTGCAAAATACATACTTGATAAATAACTGTTATTCAAAAAATATAAAGAACTCTTAACACTTGAAAAAAAGGTTAATTAAAATGGACCCTCCTAACCGAACTTCACCAAAGAAGACATGCGGATGGAAATGAGCATATGAAAAGATGCTCCTCATCCTAAGTTATCAGGGAAATGCAAATTCAACCAGTGAGGCACCATGACACACTTATTAGAATAGCTAAAATCCAGAACACTGACACACAAAATGCTGGCCAAGGAGTGGGCAACAGGAGATCTTATTCATTGCTAGCAGGAATACATAATGGGATAGCTATTTTGGAAGATAGCTTTGTAGTTTCTTATAAAACTAAATATGTTCTTATCATATGATAAATAATCACATACCTTAATATTTACCCAAAGAAAGTGAAAACCTATGCCCACACGAAAACTTGCATATGGATATGTGCAACAGCTCTATTCATAATTGTCGAACTTAGAAGCAACCAAAATGTCCTCCAGTAAGAGAATAGTAAATCAACCATGATAAATCCAAACGGTAGAATATTATTCAGTGCTACAAAGAAATGAGCTAGCAAGCCATAAAAAGACATGGAGTTAAATGGATATTACTAAGTGAAAGAAGACAGTTTTAAAAGGCTACATACTGTATGATCCAACTATATGTTTAATATGTTTAATGAAAGACAAAACCATGGAGACAATGAACAGATTAGTGGTTGACAGGTTGGGGAGGAAAGAGAGATGAACAGGTAGAGCACAGATGATTATTAGGGTAGTGATACTACCACATTATACTGTATACTACAGTAGAGTAGTATGATATTATACTGGTATATACATGTCAACATGGACTTTTCCAACACCAAGAGTGAACACTAATGTAAATTATAGACATTGGGTGTAGTGTAGTTTCATCAATTGTAACATAACTACTACTCTGGTGGGAATTGTTGATAATGAGGTAGGCATATGTGGGGGTAGGAAGTAAATGTGAAATTGCTGTATCTTCTGCTCAATTTTGCAGTAAAGTTAATACTGCTCTAAGAAAAAAAAGCTTATTAAAAAAAGGCAAATCACAAACTAGAAGAAAATATTTGCAAATCAAATATCTGATAAAAAATTTTATCCAGAGTGTGGAAATAACTCTTAAAACTCACAATAAAAGAGCAAACTAGTAAAAATCACCGAAATATTTGTACAAACACTTCACCAATAAGATATGCAAAATGCAAATGTGCTTAAATTAATAAACAATGACATAAACATCTGTAAGAATGGCTCAAACTTAAAATTTGGACATTACCATATATTTGCAATGACTTGGAGGAACAGAGAGTCTCATACAGGCATAGTGGAAAACAATTTGTCACAAAAACAGACACAAAGCAAGTATAATCAGTGGATTTTGAACTTGAATTTAAGGAGGAATACAGTAAAAGAAAAACAATTATGTCCAGTGTATCAAAGAATTTTTTTTCATAATGTGACTTTTCTTTAAAACTGTTTTCCCCCTAAACTGGTTTCAGATTTTAGCTAATAGAGAAATGACTAAGTTGAATAACAGGGCAATATGACCACTCTCCTCATTTCTATTCAGGATTGCAATGGCATAGAATTCTCATATTTTTCAATAAGGCCAATAACAACAACAACAAAAAAAAAGAAAAATTTGAGCATAATAAGAAGTTTACTTTAATGCAGGTTACTGTTTGCTGAGAAAATCTGGGGACATCTAAGAATTAACCATGAGAACCAATAAGCAAATTTATCAAGGACATGAAAGACAATGTTAACACACACTGTCAAAGGTATTTTATACAGTAGGAGTAAACAATAGAAAATTAAATAAATATTTCAATTTATTTTGCATCAATAAATGCTAATGCTAATGAGTAAATTTAACAAAAGATCCATTGAAAACTAAAAATATTGTAAGATATGTTAAAGAAAATACAACTATTATTAGATATATTTTATGTATTGGAATATTCAGTATTGTTAATATACAAATTTTCTGAAAATTGATATATAATTTAATGTAATTCCAATACTAATTACATCATTTTTAAAAATACAAAGTTTTTCTCAAATTCATATGACACTCAAATGATCTATTCAAGATATATATTCAAGATAATATATTCAAGTTAATTTGGAGGAAGAAAAACATATTTGGAAGACTTAAAATGCTTAGTTTTTAGACTTACAGTAAAGTTACAATAAATAGGTCTGCTGGGATTGGCACAATGACAAGCATAGACATTTGGATCAACAGAAGAGAGTAGAGAATAGAAAAGTAGAACCATGTATGCATGTCCAACTGTTTTTCAACAGCTTTCTTAATATAATTCAATGGTGCAAGATAATCTTTCAATAAATAGTGAATGAACTGCTGTATATCCAGAGAGAAAAACAAATAAATCTCAATTATTACCACTCATTATTCACACATACAGAAAAAAAGCAGAGTTGTATTATAATCCTTAACGTATAATATTTATAGAAGAAAACAGAAGAAATCTTTGGGACCTCAAATTAGGCACAAAGAATTTTTAAGAGTACCCAAAACACACAATCATAAAGAACAATAAATAACAAAATGGACAATGTCAAACTTTTTTCTGTTTATTTTATTTATTTTGAGAGAGAGAAAGGGAGCATGAGCAGAGGAGGAACAGAGAGAGAGGATGACAGAAAATCCCAAGCAGGCTCCATGCTGTCAGTGCAGAGCCCAATATGGGGCTCAAACCCATGAACAATGAGATCCTGACCTGAGCTGAAACCAAGAGAAAGATGCACAACCAATAGAGTCACTCAGGCACCCCCATCAAACTTTTCATTTAATGTTTTCATTTTAATTCCCGTCAGTTAACAAACAGTATAATATTAGATTCTGGCATGCAATATATTGATTCAACATTTCCAGACAACACCCAGTGGTTCTTGTAATGAGCACCAAGTACTGTGTGGAAGTGTTGAATCATTAAATTCTACATCTGAATCTAATAGTACACTGTATGTTAACTAACTGGAATTTAAATAAAAACTAAAAAAAGAAAGAAAGAAACAAAACAAATGAGCAAATGGTCTACATCATACTTAAATTCTTTGTTCTTTGGAAGCCACCTCTTAGAAAACGAAAAGACATTTCAAAATCCAAGAGAATTTTCCACTATATCTATGCCACATAAAAAGCTTAACAGAAACTACAATGAACTCTTAAAAATCAGTAAGAACACAAGCTACCCATGTCTGTGTGGCTCAGTCAGTTAAGCATCTGACTTTGGCTCAGGTCATGATCTCATGGTTAAGTTTGAGCCCTGCGTTAGGCTCTGTGCTGACAGCTAGCTCAGAGCCTAGAGCCTGCTTCAGATTCTGTATCTCCCTCTCTCTCTGGCCTTCTCCTGCTCATGCTGTTTGTCTCTCTCTCTCTCTCTCTCTCTCTCAGAAATAAATAAAGCATTAAAACATTAAAAAAAAAAAAAAAACACAAGCCACCCAGACAAAAGATTTGAGCATACATTACATAAAAGAAAATATATGAGTGTTCAATAAGTATGTAAGAAGTTTCTCCTTATTGTTATTCATCAGGAAACCAGAAATTAACACTGCAATTTTAAAATACACACACTAAAATGGTGTTAATTAAGAAGACTAACAATATCAGACTTAGTGAGGACACGTTGCTTCTGGAGTACATTTGTACTGCTTGTCATAGTATCAAGTGACAAAATCATTTTGAAAAGGTTTCTTATAAATTTATTTTATGACCCATTAATCTCATTGACGGTAAATAAAAAGATAAGTCCACACGATAACTTATACACAAGAGCTTTTTTAACCTCACCCCAAATCAGGAAACAGTCTATCTGAAACAACATCAACAAGTGACTGCATAAACAATTATAGTATAACTGTTCAAGGAGTACTACTCAGCAATGCATGGGGATGTGCAGCTATAATACATGCAACAGAATAAAGGAAACTCAAATTAAGTTAAGTGAAAATAACCTGATACAAAAGAATACCTATTATATGATTACATTTTTGTGTAGTTCTACAAAAAGCACAAATTATCTCTGGTCACAGAATGCACGTTAATTGCCCAAAACTGGATGTGGAGATGTGTGTGAGGTGACATTGACTGCAACACTGACACATAAAAAATTCTTGCATTTTTGACATGTCCTGTCATGTCTGTGACATGTAATAGCAGTCTTGATTGTAATTGTAGTGATAGGAATGTATACATTCATCACAGCTCATCTACAGTCAACTAAGAATAGATGTGTCTTATTGTATACATATTATACTTCAGAAAGTTTGTTTCTAAATGATTTTGTGTAGTAAAGTTTAATAGTTTAATCACAAATCTCTTAACTTTCATACCACCAGAAATAGTTAAAAGTAAATTACTGGGGGGCGCCTGGGTGGCTTAGTCGGTTAAGCGTCTGGCCTTCTCTTGGGTCATGATCTCGCGGTTTGTGGGTTCGAGCCCGACGTGCTGACTGCCAGCTCAGAGCCTGGAGCCTGTTTCAGTATGTGACTCCCTCTCTCTCTGACCCTCCCCTGCTCATGCTGTGTCTCTCTCCTAGAAATAAATATCATGTCTTCTACAAAGAATTCTCCTACCATGTTCTGCTCCATTTTACAGGCTACACAATCATCTTGGGGATTCCACAGCTCAGGAACTGTTCAGGGAAGATGTCTGTCTCTCCTTTCCATTAACATTCTCAGTTTCTACTGATATCATTGGTTAGAGCCCTTGCCACTTTGTGGACTTGCCTTGTTCTCTCACATGAGGCAAGGGAATCACTTTTCCCCATGAACACTGTAAAATCTGAAAGTCAAATAAATATCCCTTCTGTTTCCACTTATGTCTTTAACTTTTATAAACTAGAGGTACAAGGTGATGGTGAAGGATGGGTAGTAATTGGATAACTGCTGTCACTTCAAAGTAAGGCCCAGGGAAATCAGAATGGCTCCTTAGGGTTTGTTTTCACAATGTGATGCTTTTCATCTCTTTTCCTCTTTTGAGGGCTTTAGTTGTACTTTGCACCAATGTGAAAAGTCCCTCTCAAAGTCTGTTACATTACTTGTTGCTTTAGTTTACAAACTTGTTTTAACTTTTTAAAAATCTAAATGTTATAGACATAAATCTGTTTGCAATGTTCAAACAGGCAAGAATTTTGCAAAGGGCAAAAATACTTAACTCTTGATTTTGAAGAAATCAAGTCCTTTTTTAAAAAAAATATAAAGTAGGATAATATCTATCTTTGAGTACGATTAATAATGCTGTAAGTCAATAATATAGAAGCATCAAGTGATCACTTTAAGTGTATTGCTTGGAGTAATTCTTAAATATTCTACTTTATAGAGTTTCTTGGGAATTTTAAAAAACATAGAAACTCTACCATGCATAATATTTTTCACATACAAGGTCAATGGATTTACTCACCTCCTGAAATTCTTTGAATCATGGACATCTGTTAAAACCTATGGCCTAGAAATGATTCCTGAGTCAAAATTAAAATGTATAACACAATAAATAACTTCAAACCACTAAAAATTGGTAATAGTTCTCTACTCTATCCTTTCTTAGAGGTCATCATTGTATAAAAATCATTTCTCTTACCTCATAAGATTTTTACATCTTAGCCCTTTTTTTATTCTAGTTTCTGTATTCCATTCATAGAAATTGGCTTATAAAGTAAATTTCAAGCTCACAGTTTCAGCTATGAGTATTGTATAGAATTCAAATAACCAAAGAATACTATTTGATGGATCACATTAGTTTTATTATTTCGGAAGTACTAGAATAAATAATTTTAATTGGGTTGCTCTTTTGAACAAATGGAGAAACCAAATGTGTAGTGATTTATGTCTTTGTGGAGATTTGGGGATACAATCTTAATCCTTCTTTATATATTATACATTTATAAAAATGCGCTCCTTGTTATTAGGAAAAAATTAACATTCAACACTGGTATTTAGAAGTCTAAAAGCTTTCTGAGCCTTTAAATGTAGTTTTGAGCCATAATATTTATGAGGCTTTCCAGAAAATTTCAAATGTCAATATGTTAGGTGCTTGTTGACATGTTTATCATTCTAATACAGAAATGTTACACATTTATGTCATGCACAGAAACAATTTTGTCAGAAAATTTATAAGATACTATGATTTCAATCCAAAAATGAGAAACTATATTTGAAACTATGTATCTGAACCAATGCAAAGGATTTGTCAAATGTCTTTTAAAGTCAGCTTTTGTACTAAATGCTTTTATATAGAAGTAGAATAGAATGAACGAAGTGACCCTGCATAACTGAAAAGTCCCCAATTAAAAATCATTTGTTAAACATAAATATTACATCAACTCTCTACCAAAAATCAAATCAAATGGTAGTAAAAAGAATGGCAGAAAGATACAAAAATACAAAATCAAATTTAAGGAGAGTGGACAACTACAAATGAGTGCTAGTAAAAACTTTGGAAGATTAAATGCAAATAAATTTGTTGCAACTGATTAAGCAGAGTGGCTAAAACCAATGCGTATGCAATGTTGGGGGGTAGTAGTGGTAAATGTAAGAAGCAAGTTAATTATTGCCAGGGTAATTGGTTAGAAAATATTTAAATTCCCCACCCCCAAATCTAAAGTTCAATATTCAAGAGGTAGTAGTCTACAGAAATACAAGAGATGAAAATAATTGTGTCTCTAGAATAAGATTTGAGGCTGGGAATGGGTGGCAAAGGCAACTGCATAAACTTTTAGGTATTATTTATAATGTAAAATATTTATGTAGTACATATACAAATATATAAAGAAGTCAAATAAACAAACATGAGAAAAGACAGTTGTCTCTTAGTCCAAAGGAGTATTGTTACCCTTCACCGAGTGTTCAGCATACCGTAAATGCACAACAATGCATTTACAAATGAGTGAATGGTGGCTACCTCAAAATAATACTGATAACTTTCTAGTGAAAAATAGAGGCTCAGTAAGTTTATTCATTCTAATGTCACATAGTAGTGGATAGATTCAAGTAACAAACCCTTGTTAGCTTTACTCTATGCTGAGTGATTTGCCATCTAGATCTCGGTAGGAATTTTTCATCAAGAAATAAAGGAGATGTAAATAAATAAAAAGACAGAACAGGAAGTATCTGCACTCTTCTCCCAACAAGAACAAAATGTTTAAATCAGTGAAAATTATTTAGAATTGAAGAATATATATTGGACTCTATATGACAAAATGAAAAGTGATATCTAGATTATATGCAGGTATATTAGAATAGCATTAAATGATTAAACTACTAAAATAATCCCATTAAAAGAATTTTTCAGCACCAAACAGGGTTGCCCAGAATAGCAGTCCTAATACTGAGACGCACACACATTGGAGCTATTGGAAGATTCTGCAAGGATAAATAAGCAAGTCTGTCAAAGGGAACTATCTATTATGTAAATACTATATGTGTACTGCCCGGGAGAGTACTTTCTGTTGAGGGATCATGTCACGTCTTCTAGCTTGCTTTCCTTTATGTGGATTACTCTTCTCTCACATTCAAAAAGGAAAGGCCTATGTCTCATCATACAAGATTTCACAGTCGGATAATGTTCCAGGTTTTAAAATGTTCTCTAGGCAGGCAAATCATGATTCTGAGACTGAAGCTTATAAAATATAAGGAGACTGTTTTAAGAGAAGAGAAAAAGTGGCAAATACAAAATAGGTATGAAAGTAAATATTTATTTAGAATAAGAAAAGAGATCATACATAATTTTGGAGCACTGGAGTTCAAAGTTCATTTCTTGTGAAATTGTGTTAGGCAATTTACCAGAACTGCTTATATAGAAATGCTTCTTGCTTATAATATGTCTTCATTTCATCTCCTAGAACAGTCTACAACTAACAGTAACTCTGAGCAACAACAGGAGTCTGTCCAAGGGAGAGGGTGTGAAATTTGAAGTTCTTTATTTTCAAGGCTGTCTTCTGCTTCTAGGCCTCCAAAGATAAAATTTGAAATGTGAATGGCAGTAAAACTTTCCATACTCAATGATGTCAACATAAACCCATGAGATCTCTATGACACTGCCTTGCCTTAAAATGTTTATGCCAACAGTAAAGTACATAGGCATAAACAGATAATTTGGCCATTTTCTAAATTCAGATATATTGTCAAGTAGTACAGAAAAAAAATTAAAACCGTATCATACTTCTAAACTTCTACCTCTGGTCATCAGGAGTAAAGGTATAATATGAGTTTAGCACTCTAAAAAAAACTAGAAATCTGAATAACACATTAGGTAGGCAGTGGGCAAAAGGCAGCACAAGACTGTTATCATAAACATTGTGAAAATTAAATTAAAACTGCCATTTATGATAGAATTTTTAAAACATTAAGCACAATATCAGAAGGTCAAGGGGAAATCCATAGAATGAGATAATATTTGCAAATTATATATCTGATATGAGATTATTATCCAGAAAATATTAAAAGAAAACTCATATGAATCAATAACAAAAAAAAAGACAATCAAATTTTAAAAAATGAGCAAAGATGCCAATAGATGCTTATCAAAGAAAATACACCAATGGCTAATAAGCAAATAAAAATGTGCAATATCATAATAATCAGGAAAATTCAAATCAAAACCACAACGAGAGGCATCTGGGTGACTTAGTTGGTCCAACTCTTAATTTCAAGTCAGGTCATAATCTGACGAGTTCATGATTTACAGCCTATTCCAGACCTGCATCTAGCTCTGCACTGACAGCACGGAAGAGATTGCTTGGGATTCTCAGTCTCCCTGTCTCTCTGCTCTAGTGCTGTTCACATATACACGAGCTCTCCCTCTCTCTCTTTTGATCTCTCTCAAAAATAAATAAATAACCATTAAAAAAAACCCTTTAAGAACACACAATGCGATCACAATTCATACAACACCCATTAGAATGTCTTTAAGTGAATAAACAAACAAATACATAAATAAATAGTGTTGGCAAAGATGCAGAGAAACTGGAACCCATATGCATTAATAGTGGGAATGGAAAATGGCACCACTGCTATGGAAAACAATATAACACTTCCACAAAATATTAAACATAGAATTACCAAATGATACTGCACTTCCACAGAAGAATTGAAAACAAGAACTATTCATAATTTGGCTATTGTTGATAGCACTGCTGTAAACATTGGGGTACATGTGCCCCTATGAATCAGAACTCCTGTATCCTTTGAATAAATTCTAGTAGTGCTATTGCTGGGCCACAGATCAGTTTAGGTATAATGGACATTGGTGACATTATATCTCTCTTTTTATGAAAATTTTCCTTATTTTCCTCAGCAGTTTTGGAGACTTTAGAGGTCTTGACTTTGTAGAGGTCAAGTAAGAAGTTGCTGAGAATGAGGTCAAAAAAGTTGTTGCCCATTTTCTACTCTAGGATTTTGATGGTTTCCTGTCTCACATTTAGGTCTTTAAGTGTCCATCAACTGATGAATGGATAAAGAAGATGTGGTATATATACAACAGAATACACTCAGAGATGAAAAAGAATGAACTCTTGCCATTTGCCACACATGGATGGAACCGGAAGGTATTATACTAAGTGAAGTAAGTCAGTCATAGAAAGACGGATATCATATGTTTTCACTCATTGTGGAATTTGAGAAACTTAACAGAATACCATAGGAAAAGGGAAGGAAAAGTAAGTTACAAACATAGAGGGAGACAAAACATAAGAGACTCTTAAATACAGAGACAAACTGAGGGTTGATGGGGCGAACTGGGTTATGGGCATTGAAGAGGATATTTGTTGGGATGAGCACGGGGTGTCGTATGTAAGTGATGAATATGGTAATCTATTCCTGAAGCTAAGACTGCCCTGTATGTGAGCTAACTTGACAATAAATTATTTAAAAAATAAATTAAAAAATGAGAAGGAAAAGGAAAGAAAAGAAGATTATGTATTTTTGCACCAATATTCATAGCATTATTCACAATAGCCAAAAGATGTATACCACATAATGCCCATATGAATGCATAAACAAAAGGTGGCATGTCTATACAATGGAATATTATTCAGCCTTAAATAAAAGGAAACTCCAACACATGCTACAATATGGATGAGCTCTGGAGAGATGAGAAACAAAGAATAGTGGTTAGCACAGACTGAGGAAAGGGACAAATAGGGAATTATTGTTAATGGACATGCAGTCTCAGCTTGGAATGATTAAAATATTCTGAAAATGGATGGTGGTAATGGCTGCAAACCTGTGTGAATGTACTTAGTGCCACTGAATTGTACACTTGAAGATAGTTAAAATGGTAAATTTTATGTTTTATATATCTTACCAAAATAAAAAATGAAGAAAGATTAAAAACAACTAAGAAAGAAAATGAATGGAAAATTTTAAGACCTATTAAGTCTCCAAAACTGCTGAGGAAAATAAGGAAAATTTTCATAAAAAGAGAGATATAATGTCAGAGATGTCCATTATACCTAAACTCATCTGTAGAGTTAATGATATTCTAATAATAATACCAGTAAGTGATTTTTCAATTTTTTTGCAAAAATTGAGAAACTAATTCTACAATTTACATGGAAATACAAAGGACCCAAAATAACCAAAACAATTTATTTAAAAATAACAAGTTGAACAATATATGCTACTTCATTTTATAATATGATATTAAACTTCAGTAAATAATACAATATGGTTGGCCTTAAAGTTAGACATATAAATCAATAAGACAGAGTGGAAAGTACAAAAATCAACTTCTACATATATGGTCAATTGATCTTGAAAAGATTCACTGAAGTAATCTGAAGTGGAAATGATTGTCTTTCAACAATTGATTCCAAGACAGCTAGATATCTGAACAGACCAAAAAAAAAAAAAAAAAAAAAAGTAGACACAAAAACACACAAATGGAGAAAGAGAACCCATTCTCACATTATAATGACAATTAGTTTAAAATATATTGTAGATTTAAGTGTAAAAGGTGAAACTAAAAACTTCTAGAAGTAAGCATCTAAAGGGGGGGGAAGATATTGTAGAAAGGACTCAGAAAGCAATAAATATTAAATAATGATAAGCTGGACTTCTTCAAAACTGATACCACGATTCAAAAGAAGATCTCCCAGAAAATAAGACAAAATACAGTCTGTGAGAAAATATTTAAAACATACAAATGACTTATATTCTATATTTTATAAAGAACTATTACAAAAGAATAATAGACAAGTCAATACTAAATAGGCAAGAGATTTCAAAAGACATTAGAAAAGATCTCTGAATGGTAAATAAGAACATGAAAAATTGCTCACTATGAGTAGCCAATTAAAAAATTATGGAATATCATTTCACAATCACTAGCGTAGCCAGAATTCATATCACTGGCATTTCTAAGTGATAATAAAGATATGGGTCAACTTAATTTCACTCACTGCTGGTTAGAATGGTGCCACGTCTTTGGAAAAGAAATTAGAAGTTTCTTATAATGTTAAACATACACTTGTAACATGACTAAGCAATTCCACTGCCCTGTATTTATTGAGGTATTACAAAAAGACATGTTTATGTGAAAATTTGTACATGAATGTTCATAGCAGGTATTTAAAAAATCACATCAAAAGCAAAACAACACAAAGGTTGACCAGCAGGTGAATGAATAAACAAACAGGCATACTGACACAATGAAATACCACTCTACAATAAAAGTAGCTACTGGTTCATTCATCCACCTGGACTGATTTAACAAACAAATTGCTGGCAGAAATAACCTAACACAATAGCATGTGAGAAATGATTCCCCATGGGTTTCTTGTGTTCCTGCACTGTGAATAGGAAACATCTTTTGTTTTGAGCTATTTTTCAAGGATATCTGCAGACCAAATAGTCTTGAAAGATAGCTATAGTGTCTCTCATCAGGACAGAAGATAGGTTTGTTTTCTCATCATAAAAACAAACAACAACACATCCAACCAAACAAAAACAAACAAATGAAACTTATGTGACAAAATTTGGGCAAACTTACCATTAGCCCTCTTTTAAGGTCTAAAGTTTCCTAGGCTCTGGGTTCCTGAGCTGTGACACAGACCTACAACAGCACGCTCAGCATTTACCTCTGCTGCTCTCTACATTCCTCTGTGGTTGCCTGGGCTTGGACTTTCTGGAGATTTTCATTAACTTGTTCTTAGGCTTTTCTCAGTGACTTCTCCACCATCAGCTTCAAATCTTTCCTCTCATCTGTACCTTGAGAGGATCATTTCCTACAGGCTTGACCCTTCTCTAGCTGTAGTCTGCTGTGCTAGTTACCTGTTATTTGACACTTATAGGCTTTTGGTTTAAGGTATGGAAGGGACTGGATTGTTCTCTATTGTTCCCATTTACCCTTTTAGTCAGGCAAGGTGTCCCTGATTATATGTCCAATGAGGATTTAGTGATTCTGCCTTCCTCCAGTGGGTCAAAAATGTTTTGTTTGTTTTGCCACTCTCCTGTACGTATGAAGATTTCTCCACTCCTACCTCACCCCACTCCCACCCTACCAGCTGGAGTCTACCTTTACCTGTGCTCAAGGCAACAGGTTTTGCCGCCCTTCACTGAAGGCCTTAAGACTTTTGTTTCTAGGAGAATTATATTTACAGTATATCGGAGATCACATCCTTCGGGAATATTTAAACTTCGTTTAACAACTGCACGTGCCAAACTAAGAGTGTGATAAAGGCATATAGGTTACAAAATTATTTTAAGAGTATATGACTAAACATTTTAAAGGGCCACGTAGTAAGACACCAAACCTTTCCTACTATCATCCCACCTGCCACAGAAAGGGGAAGAAAATAGAAATATACACTTTAAAGTTTTCATCAGTAGGTACATTGTTAGACCTAGGCACAAGTCAAGAAAGGATAAAGGGGCAAAGGGGGTAGAGGCTTAGATTCTAAATGAATTTGTCATTAGAGCCAGATGATTAAGAGTTTAGTCATACCTAACTTTTATTCCTCTCAACAAATGCCACTGTTTTAAGTAAATACAGTTAAGAATACTGTAGTACCTGACCTTCTCTGAACAGTTCCCTTCAAGGACTGGTCCAAGGACTAGAGACCATGGAATTCATCCTCCTCCTGTTTGTAAACTCAGTTGTCACTTTGTGGATTTTTGGCGCCTGCTGAATCAACTTCCCTTTCTATGTATTATGCTATTTCCCAGTAAAGTCAAGAACTATACTGAGTAAAAGCAAAGAGGGAATCATCAATAATTTTATAAAGTGGTACTGAGATCAAGGAAAGCATATGTAAATACTAATATGCTTTTGCAATTATAGGTGAAAAACTTAAAATTTAGAAAATATTAGAAGAAGCCTAGTAATTGACTAATTTAAAATCTCCATGTGGGTGGCTCACTCATTCATCCAGCGTACTCCATTACATTATCAGAGAGTATTGTTTATCAAGAGCTCTCAACATCTGAATACAGGATGCTATGTGCTTTTTCCTATATTAATTATTTTACAATAAAAGATTAATGTATCATTTTAATACCTGACTGATCAGTTCACTTATTCATTTTATTTGTGATCTTACAGCATTAATCTTTCATATTTGGATAGAATATTCCATTGTGTATATGATCTTGTGCTGCCTTCCACTCTCTCCTACTATGGGAAGAAAAAAATCCCTCTCCATTCAAACCCTGGCACCAAAGTGCAGGCAAGTTACCTACAATTATTTCAATCTGATGCTCTGGGACATTTTTACTTGAGCATGTGATACAAGAAGCAGGGACATTTGGAGGACTTGATATCACAGCAGTAAGGATGGCTGTGGCATTCAAAATAGAAATTGAAGAGTCCTGACTAGATCATTTTGCTCAGGTCTAGTTTCCGTAGAAACTAGCAGGTATGCTACAGAAAGTTCTCTACACAGGTCATTCCTTTCCAAGCTGATATCTAGCCCTCCAATTAAGTATATGTACTGCCCAGTTACCTAAGCTAATTAAAACAAAACATACTCAATGCCTTCACAGCTAAATATAGATTTCATAAGACATAAACATATTCTTTTTCCACCAGCCTATCCTGTGACTTATGAATGATTATAAAGAGTATCTGATAATGCAAAACTGAAATAACAATACCCTTATATTAATTAATATTAATCAACTTAATTACTAATATTAACTATTGGAAATCAATATAACTTATCTCAATAAACCTGACTCCAAATATTGTCCTCACTGTTGTTTTCATTAAACTTCATATGAAATTTATGTTTTGAGGACATATATGGAAAATCCTTATGCTGAATTTTGATACCCATGAGAAATGTTCATACTATGAAAGGCACTTGAAGACGGATTTCTTTATGGAGCAACAGAATCTTAACCTCCATTTCATTTTCACCCTAAATGGTGAGCAAACTTACCCTATTTAATGGTATTGCTTTCTCACTCTCTGCCAAGACTGTAGTTACATTCATGCCAGTGCATGTGCCCTTGACGTGTTTCTTTAGTTGTAAGATATGGTATTTTTATGCTTACAAAATAAAGTTTGTATGAACTGTCATAAGTAGGAAAAAACATGAAGTTCTATCCAAATGCACTGTAGGGCTTAAAGTCTTAAAAGACTTCCTAAAATATGATTTTCATGTATTTTTTGACTGTTCACATCTGGGATTTTTATTTGGTTAGTCATATTGAATTTCTCTTCTTTCCAATTATTTTTCTCTTCATTTAATATTATCTGTCCAAGTTCATCAGCATAGGGTTTCATCTCGCCCTCAGTTGATTTGATCTCTTTTCTAATATATTATTCTGTCTTAAATAGTTTCTGAGAGGTTTTGGTGCATGAGTTAGCAATTTTCTCATGACTGATACAGTTTCTACCCTTAGTCCAGATTCTGTCCATTGACAATATACTTCCTCTTTCATTTGAGGTGCCACTACATATTTGAACATAAACAAAAATAGAGCTCTTCTCATTTCAGTTAAATCCCATTTCTTCAGAGAATATTTTTACATATTGTTCATTACTTTGTATATTATTAACTTGAGAAGATTCTCATCAGAGATTTTCCATTTCTAGAAATAGAAATGATGCCTCATTGTGTATGAAAAAATTATATTGATCATGTTCTGAGCATCATACTTGCACTGGTCCACTTCTTAGTATGACAATGTTAATTTTTTAAAAACCTTCCCTCCTCATAAATAAGCAAGTCCACAAGGTATAATTAGGAATTTCTCATTTTATGTCTTAATTTCACCCTTTTTCCTTATCTCTATTTTAATACAAATTGTGGCTTCATGTTTATTTCTTTTAAGGCTAATTTTAATAGGTTCAAGTTTTAGTCTTTAATTGTTGACAGACCTTGGACAAATTTTTAATCACTGTGTGTCTTCATTATCTTACTAGTTACATGATGTTGGGAAACTTCTCTGACTTAATCCATTCATTCGCTTTGAGGATTATATATTTCTACATATATATATATATATATTTTTTTTACCAGGAATTAGATTATAATATATATAATATATATTTACCAGGAATGAATGAAATGCCATATTGCAGTGCTTGCCATATTAATCCACTCATTCGCTTTGAGGATTATATACTTCTATATATATATAATATACATATATATATATTTTTACCAGGAGTTATATTATATATATAATAAAACATATATATATTTACCAGGAATGAATGAAATGCCATATTGCAGTGCTTGCCATATTAACTAACACATTTTAATTATCCAATATCCATTTCCTGTTGTATAAAAACATGGTTTTTGTTCATTTTTTGTTTTTTGTTTGAGAGGGATAGAGAAAGAGAGTGGGAGAGAGGGGCAGAGGCAGGGGCAGAGAGAGAGAGAGAATCAGAAGACTCAGCTATCAACAGGGAGCCCAATGCGGGGTTTGAACCCATGAACCATGAGATCATGACCTGAGCCAAAATTGAGTCAGATGCTTAACTGACTGAGCCATCCAGACACCCCTGAAAATGTGTTTTCTAAAAAATATCTATTTAGCGCACCTGGGTGGCTCAGTCAGTTAACTGACCAGCTCTTGATTTTGGCTCAGGTCATGATTTCAGGGTTCATGGGTTTGAGTCCTGCATTAGGCTCCCTGGTGATAGCTCAGAGACTGATTTGGATTCTCTTTCTTTCTCTCCTTCTGCCCCTCCCCACCACATTCCCTCTCTCTCTCTCTCTCTCTCTCTCTCTCATCTCAAAATAAATAAGCTTATTTTTTTTTTTTACTTTATTTAATTTTTCCATTGGGTAAACTTCTGCCATGAAGTGCTCTACTTATCCAAGTCAGCATGTGACATATACAGTTTGGGATCGCACACTCTATTAGTTTCCTGTGGCTGCTGTAACAAATTACTACAAAACTAAGAGGCTTAAAAGAGTATGAATTTATCCTCTCACAGGTCTAGAAGAGAAAATTTTAAAACCAAAATGTTGGCAGGGATGCACTCCCTCTGCAGGCAATAGGGGAGAATCCCTTCTTTGCCTTTTACAGCTATGCATGGCTGTAGGCATTGCTTAACTTGTGACCTCATCATCATCACTCCTATATCCACCTCTATAGCTACATGACTTTCTCCTATTTTCTCAAATCTTCCTTTGTCTCACTCTTATAAGGATACTTGCTATTGAATTTGAGGCTTGCATGGATAATGCAGAATAAATGCATACTCTTCAAATCTTTAGCTTAATTATATATTTTGCTATGTAAGGTGATAATTCATTTTCTAACTTTATAAGATGATATCACAGGTTCTGGAATTAAGGGGTAGATGTATAAGGGTGGCTATTTTTCAATCTACTATGTACACCTATGACATCACTATTTAAATCACACACACACACACACACACACACACACACACACACACACCATTTGTAAGAAGAAGGCCTAGTAAAGACTGCTGCAATTTATAATTTGGAAAATTTTACCAATATTTATATGATTGGAAGTATAACGAGAATAACTCTACTTGGTACCTGGGACATTGAGGAATTTACTCAGGACCAATTAGCTATGTGAAGTTGGACAAGTGATCTCAATCTCCTGAGGTTTCAATTTCAACTGTAAAATTAGGGACTTTTTCTTGATTACTCTCCAGTTATTTTCAGTAATAATTTCACACCTGCATTATATACTAATGGAGCTATACAAAAATGACCTAGTCTTTCCTTCTTATGATATAAATTAAACCTCAAAATCTAAACTAGATTTTTTATGCTTGAATAAAATGTTAATATGAGTAAAGTAAAGAATCTGTGGCATCTGCCAGATGAATAGAATAATTGGTAATTGCTACATAATTTCCAGAGAGTAATTATTTCTAATTCAGATTATCAGAGAAGGCTTCATAGAGGAAATCTAGAAGGAATCAATCAGAAACAAAATAAGGAAGAAGAAAGGGAATAGAAATGGCATTGCCCAAATCCTATAATCCAACAAGCCTTCCATAGTTCTGACACATTAAATGGACATTTATTTTAAACATCTTTAGGAATTGAATACTCTTCTATAACTATGATTAACTGGGATTGACAAAATTTGAAGCTGAAAGCTAACATGAAAATTGATATACTGGAAAGCAAACTGATGCAAATTTCAATAATTTATTGAAATTGAAAGTGCTACTTTATCTATCTATATAGCAACACTGCATAGTCTTGAGAATTAAGACATAAATTCTGTATATGAATTGATTAAAAGATAAAATATAGATGTATTTCTTTCCATTTGTTATCTTCTATATATGTTATGCAATCCAATCCAAATACACATTCATTTTCTGTTATGACCCCATCATTAATGTAGGTTCTAGAAAACATTTTATGTGCTCAAGGAGAATATAGTAAGGTAAATATAATGTGTGTCATGTCACAAAAAGTAAATAGGGGAGGAGCGCCTGGGTGGCTCAATCAGTTAAGCATCCAACTCTTGCTTTTGGCTCAGATCATGATCTCATGGTTTGTGGGATCAAGCACTACCAGTGCAAAGCCTGCTTGGGATTCTTTCTCTCCCTCTCTCTCTGTCCCACCCTCTTTTTCTGTGTGTGTCTTTCTGCCTCTCTCTTTCTCAAAAATAAATAAATAAACTTTGAAAAAAAAAGGTAACTAGGAGATTGATATGGAAATAGCTTTGAATGCATAAATACAGAAAATAGCGGGACAGATAAAAGACTTGGAAAGAAACATTTCTATGTAGACTATTTTAGTTCCCATGGAATTCTTTATCTAGGTGATTTTATGTAAGTATACATGTAACTAAGACATTTATGTCTCCTTTATTTGATATATCTAAGCCAAACCTTGGAAGAATAAGAATAATACTTACTAGGGTGTCTGGGTTGCTTAGTCACTTAAACGTCTAACTTAGACTCAGGTCATGACCTCACAGTTCATGGGTTTGAGCCCCATGTCAGGCACTGAGCTGACAGCTTGGAGCCTGGAGCCTGCTTTGGATTCTATGTCTCCCTCTCTTTCTGCCCCTCCCTAATTTCTGTACATGCTCTCTCACTCACTCTCTCTCTCACACAAAACAAAACAAAACAATAAAAAATTTTAAAAAAGAATAATTCTTACCAAGTTCGAAATGCTTAAAATAAATTTACTTCTGAATAGCTTTGTCTCTTCATTTATCGAACTTTTTTACTTTTCATTCTACATGAAGTTACACACACTTAATCATTAATGTTCCCTATTAACAGTAATGCTAGTAATGCCTTTCCTATGTAAGAGATTTTTTCCCTGTCACAACACTAAAATAGAATGTGTAAATTACCATTCCTATTATATATCTGAAGTTTAGAAAAATTATGTAAGAGTTAATTGATAAAAGTGAAATATATAAGAATAGGAAACAAACTCTTAGTTTTATTTACTTACACTTCTGCTTGTGCAAATCCCACCTCAGTGGATGTGATTATTACTCATTGAACTGTGAACTGTGATTATTACTACTTGTGTAGTATGCTTTATCTACAAATGTAACATGAGCAGAGGTATAATCACTGTATGTTTAGAGGCTAGGAATGTTGCTGCCACAAAAAACAAGTCTATCTTTCCAAAATCTACTGCTGAGTTCATATTTGAACCTCCTTCTAATAAAGTAAGTCAATAAATTTTCTTTGTTTCTCAAGAGAATGAGGATCAGGAAATTAAATAGTGTCTCTGTCATTCTGTATTGATAATGCAATACTTTCTGTGGATGTGATAAGAAAAAGAAATGCTTTATCTCTTTAAAAATGAGAATAATGAAGCCTATACTATAACATATGAGAAAGAAATGATCTTCCAAGAGAGAAAACAGTACAAAGATACAATTGTAACTGTCATCATTAGACATGCCAGTGTCAGGCTTTTCTGGTAATCCAAAAGTTCTATTGCAGGAACGAAAGAAAAAGAACAAAAATTCACAGAATCACCCTATAAATATAAGTAAAATAAATCCACTCAATTGAATGACATTTATTTGGCTAGTGATACTAAAGAAGCATATTTTTTCCTAATATTTACACAGTAAAACATTTTTAATATATGTTTCCCAAACACTGAATCCATAAAACCAAATCATTTACAATGATATTACATGCAAAGAGGTACTATTTTCTTGGAAGAGACAATCAAAAATAGTAAAGTTGAACAATTTATAAAAAGTAACTAGGGAATCAAATAGCTTCATCAGGAAAAGTCCTTCTGCCTGTTAAATTGAAGTCTGTAAAGGATATTATATTGTAGATTCCTGGTTGTATTTTATATGTAAAATGAAACAAAAATGTTAAATTCATAATTAAGTCTAGGAAATTGTACTGAATGCATATGCATTATTTCCTTAGTTTATTATTCTTTCTCAAAATTTGTCAAAGTATAATATTTATTGGTCAGCGCAGTTTCTCTCCATTTACAAATATTGACAGGCCAGAAATTCTGAAGAAAAACAGTGAGCCTAATCGTTAAAATTTCAAGACAAATTTATATTGAAAAAAAATTTTCTCAGACTCTGAAGTTAGTTACAAATTGCTGTTTGGGTAAAATTAAAGGAAATGGCATTGATTTTCTACACATAGTTTACAAGTGTAATTGGGCATATGCAGAAGTTTTCTATTGTTTTTCTGTTTGTGAAGTACTATACTGATGCATTTATAGAAGCAACTGGAGCATTGAGACATAATCACCTGCCAAATAATTTTAATTGCTCTTAAAAGCCCTAAACTGTCTGTTCAAATCTAACTAGTTGGTGGTATCACATGAAGAAATTACACTTCCAGCTGCTGCAAGAACTCTTCAATGTCAAGTTCAAACAATAATATTCTGGGTTCTATTTTCTCAGTAAAAATAAGAATTTTTCTTATTTCACTTTTGTGAAATAAGCAAAATATATAAGCAATCAGAAATGTTTTCCAGTCCTATAATTAAAAGACATTTTAAAACCATCAGTTAATATTATGAACATCTTCCGCATATGCCCTAGCATTTCACATTTAAATTGAATACAGGGAATAGCTGGCCATCAGTATGTGAATCCAACCCAACTGAAATGTAGTCTATTTCTGAGATACAAATATATATATTAATTTAAACACTATTAACCATTGCCAAGTGCTACATATTATATTTGCAGCACTTTATAAAGCAAATTTTATGCCTTGGTAATTTTAATCTAATATGTCTTTAATTTACAAAATCACAAATGAATTTCTCTTCTATAATACTAAACATACTTGATGAGAAACTTTTATTTTCTACATTGTGTTTTTATATAACATTACAGAAATTGTACCATTTTCTTCAGAAAATAGTCTAATAATGCTTATTAGAAATGAGTTTCAAATTTTGACAATAAATTAGTAGATTAATTCCTATAGAATACAGATTCCTCATATACTATACATTATGTTTTATAAACAAACAAAAATAAACTACTTTTCTTGGTAAAATTCCTTAATGAGATAAATAGTAAATCATTCTTTCAAATATGTCATGATTGTGATATCATGTATCATAAACACTGTTTAACAAATCTCAGAAAAGTATCAAGAACATAATAGCTATGACATAAAATGTAGTAATATGTTCCCATTTCAAGTTATCAATATGAGACATTATCACAGAAAATATCTTATATCATATAGACATTTTAGTTATCCTTCACTACATACCATGAATAGATATTGTATTTATTGGCCTGTCAACAATCTAGATGGTTGTATTTAACTTTATTTTCTCTGACTACTTGAAAAACTCTGTCCTTATTTTGACACATTTGTGTGGCTAATAATATAAAGCTAGAAGCCAGAAAAAATCATAGTATTATATTATGTATATAGGCAGGTATATATTTTTTGTTCCAATATGACTTAAAGGGACATACTGAAATATATACATGAAAATTATTAAAACACTTTTAATACAATAATGAGAGTTAAAGAAATTGCATTGTTAGAAAACTAGATAAAAATTTTAAGAGTCATAGTTTACCAGACTGTAAAGAACCTTCTGTTGGGGTACTGGTGTTCCTCTCCTGACACTATATGCTTTCTGTATAATCTCAATTAGTTTATATTACTGATTAATTCTTTTGTATACCTGGATATCAGTAGGTATAATCTGGGACATGTGATTTTAAATGGTTTATAAAACAATTTGATAAAAGATATTTCTAAATGAAAATCTATAACAAATATGGTAAGTCATGATAGACAAATTAAAATGCCATTATTTTTAAAAAATTTTTTAATGTTTTATTTATTTCTAGGAGAGAGAGAGAGAGAGAGAGAGACACCTTGAGCAGGGGAGGGTCAGAGAGAGAGGGAGTCACAGAGTCTGAAACAGGCTCTAGGCTCCGAGCTGGCAGTCAGCACAGAGCCTGATGCGGGGCTCCAACCCACGAAACGCGAGATCCTAAGAGAAAGTCGGACGCTTAACCGACTAAGCCACCCAGACGCCCCTAAATAAGGTAGAATAGAAAATATAATAGGATATATAATAGAGAGCTGAATATATATTATTAAGTATAAAATGTATTAAAAAGTAGAGAAGTTAATATAAGTGTTGGTGAGAGAAAAATGCTCTGAATGTAAGCAAAAGGAAAACTAT
The DNA here is from genome assembly GCF_003009895.1 of Hyaena hyaena. Taxonomy (NCBI): domain Eukaryota; kingdom Metazoa; phylum Chordata; class Mammalia; order Carnivora; family Hyaenidae; genus Hyaena; species Hyaena hyaena. Next base: position 386,158 of record NW_024081970.1, on the reverse strand, counting down.
ACAAAAATAAAGAAATATGGAATCTAAATCTAATTTGATAGACAACACCTCAAATACATAAAGTAAATAATTTCTGGATTGTTTTCTTTGTTTAATTATTTTGATCCTCACAGTAATTTCTAAATATAGAAAAGATAGATATTATTATTTTTCTACTTTATAGTTTAAAAACTGTAGCTCTTAGGTTTTACTCACAATGGCAATAGGTATGGCCACTTTAGCATGTCACCCCTGATCAAAATAGGCAATTTAATGAGAGAGTAGCCACTATTTTAGATTATGTATGCATTTTACATCTCATGCAAGGTGTCGCTCTCTGGATATAGCAGAATAAGAAAGTTTCAGGCAGTATTAATTCTGAAACGAAATCTTGTGATATAACACAAACACATACACACACACACACACACATACACACATACACACACAGGATTTTACACATTTAATGAATTTCAGTGTCCCAAATTTTAGATGTAATTATAAACAATTTAAAATAGTATTGTATTTTATTCATTAATAATTTGTTGAATTACTTATAGATGTTTGTAATATAAATTTTATTTCCATAATTATTGTTTTAAATGCATAGAATATTGTGGAGTTGTGAAAATCCTTTAGACCTTAAACTTTTCTCTCTCTGCCTTTAGAAAAAGATTTTAAACTTCAACAAGTTTCTTTTCGAAAGCTCAAAGGTGAAATTTTGCTTTTGATCAAAATCCAAAGAATAGAATGATCACTGGAACATAATCTACGTAAGAAATTTCCTTCAGTGCGTAGGCACCCCACAAATGTTCTTTGTTCCCAACATCAAATTTAAACAGTGAGTGAATTATACTAGAAACTAAGTTTTATATATTACAAATAATTCTGTAAGGGAAAATATTTATGAAAGACCAACCTGGACTTTGCAATATGATGCTATGCAATGCTATTTTCAAATTTCCACCTTATAAAGACAAAAGATAAAATACGGAAAATAGCAGGAAAAAGACAGAATCTGTGTAATAAGAAGCTAATTTTAGTTTCAGCTTTAACAAACTAGCTGTTTGAATAGGACCAAGGGGTGTAGTCTTTTGAACCCAGATACCTTGTTGTAAATTAACAAGGGATAAAGTCTGTGGTTTTGACACTGTGTTCCATGAAAGTACCATCTTGTTATTAATAAAGATGTGAAGAGAGCCCCATAAGCAGTTATCCCCAATATAAAAAGAACAATTATATTATCTATACTTATTATATATCTATATCTTTCATGTTAAAATATTTTAATATCTTTTTATTATGTAAATAAACTATTTGAACACGTAATGCACACTAATCTTTAATTTAACTCCTATACCATTATAGCACTACCAAAACCACTCCTACTTTTCTAGATGAGAAAAATGAGGCAAAAAGGGATTAAGTAAATTGTTCAAGGTCCCAAATGTAGGAATTGGCTGATCTGAAATTAAATGGTAGTTCTGTATTTTTCCAACCACAATGCTTGTTGTATTCCCAGCTATCCTACTTACCAAGCCCCTTTACTTCTACCCATTTATATATATGTAGGTCCTTGGAGACCCTCAAGTATTCCTGAAATGAGTGTGAAAGAGTATTTTTGTATTAATATATTTCATGTTTATTGAAAATCTGTCTATATGTAAAATATACCTATTATACCAAATTATATTATAATGCATGGTTATTATGAAATAAGAATGATCATTTTTGTGTTGGGACACCATTCCCTTTTCTCTTCTTATGAAAAGGGTTTTCATTCATTTCTTTTTGCAAAACTTTCTTTTTCTCATTGTGGTTTTCCAGAGTGCTTTTTTTCCTCCCAAACAAGGACAATTGGGGATGATCCATGATAAATCTAACACTGTGGGTTGGGAGCTGTCTCTTTGCTTGGGTCTTTCTGACTCCTTCCAATAGATGCTTATTTTACTTAAACTAGCTAGTGTGATTTCTGTTGGCTGCTTACAAAAACCATTAATGATACAACACATAAAGTGTTCCTGTAGGTAATATAATTATTATAATATTGAATGTCTAGAAAAGTTTCCAGTTAGTTCATAGGCATAAAACATACATTCTTCACATAAAGTACCTTAATGATATTACACACATACAAACACACACACATGTTTATGTTGGGTTTAAAAAGATAGAAAATGTCACCAAAAATAGCATCCAATGCTTACATATTTTATTTAATTTTATTTTTAAATATTTTTATTTTATTTCTAGGGGAGAGAGAGAGAGAGAGAGACAGCGTGAGCAGGGGAGGGTCAGAGAGAGAGGGAGACACAGACTCTGAAATAGGCTCCAGGCTCTGAGCTGGCGGTCAGCACAGAGCCCAACGCGAGGCTCGAACCCACGAACCGTGAGACCACGAACCGCGAGATCATGACCTAAGCGAAAGTCGGACGCTTAACCGACTAAGCCACCCAGGTGCCCCGGATTAATCCAAAAGTTTTCCTGTTATTTGTATTGAGAGGTATCTGTCAATGGCATTTTGAAGTCTACATTCCATTAATTCTTCTCCTCAGGACTTTGAACTTGCTGCTTCTGTTTTAAACCCTCTCCCCTCAATAATCTGTCTGACACTTCCGTAAAGCTCCAAACAAAATGCCTCATTCAAGTGATCTTTGAGGGGCACCTGGATGGCACAATTGGTTAGGCATCCAACTTTGGCTCAGGTCATCATCTTATGGTCCATGAGTTTGAGCTCCTTGCCAGGCTCTGTGCTGACAGCCCAGAGCTTGGAGCCTGCTTCAGATTCTGTGTCTCCCTCGTTCTCTGCCCTTCCCCTGCTTTCTCTGTCTCTCTCTCTCTCTCTCTGTCTCTCTCAATACTAAGTAAATAAACATTAAAAAAAAAAAAACATTTGAAAGTGATGTTTCAGATCACACTTCACTAAAGAACACTCACCACTGTCACTCTCTTTCTTATTCCCTTCTTTTTCTTCACAGCTCCTATTCACCATTTGATATATATTTAAATTTTATTTATTTATATACTCAAACCTCATTGATAACACACACTAGAATGAAAGTCACAAAAACAAAGGCTTGTTTTATTCACCAGTACTAGAATATTACTGTGACAGGAAATATGTCAATAATAATTGGTAAATAAATAAATGAATGCCTTATTATCAACTATCCATCTTGAATATACAAAAGGTACTGTGGGTTTCTTTATAACAAAAAATAATATTAGAGAAGGTAAACACTGAATTAAAATTGGGATTTGTGCCTACATAGCTTCAAATAAATCACTTCCCTTACAAGTGACCTATTGGTATATAAAATAAAGAAATTTTGATGATATCAGATGCCTTGCAGTGATAAAGCTGATCTGTAACTCAATTCAAAGGTGAAAACTGAAATACTCATTGCTTAATTCAATATTATTTTCTGAAATTTGTTTGTTCTCTGCATTTATGCTTTATAGGTGTCATGCTTAGCTTTGCTAAAGCAGAAAATCTGGGTGCTATGGCCATCTTCCTTACTTATACAGCAATGCCCTCTGCAATTTTTACTTTTTTATAGTGCAACAGAACAGGTCATTATCAATCCTCAGTCATAATGAACTTTCTCTCTACTAGTCAACTAGAATTTCTCCTTTCTCCTCTGATGTTTCCTTCTTCCTCTTCAACAATTAACAAAATCAAACCAGTGTGTACATGCTTTTAATAATAATGTAAAAGGCATTATATTCAATCTTTTAAAAAATCTATTTATTCTGAGAGAGAGAGAGATACAGAGGCAGAGAGAGAAGGAGAGAGAGAATGTCAAGCAGGCTCCGTGCCATCAATGTAGAGCTCAACATGAGGCTTGATCTCATGAATGGTGAGGTCATGACCTGAGGTGAAATCAAGAGTTGGATGATTGGGTTGCCTGGGTGGCTCAGTCGATTAAGAATCCAACTTCGGCTCCGGTTATGATCTCATAGTTCATGGGTCGAGTCCTGCGATGGGCTCTGTGCTGACAGCTTGGAATCTGGAGTGCTTCAGATTCTGTGTCTCCCTCTTTCTCTGCCCCTCCCCCACTTGCACTCTGTCTCTCTCTCTCAAAAATAAATAAATATTAAAAAAAGAAAAGAGTTGGATGTTTAACTCACAAAGCCACCCAGGCATCGCCATAAAGGCATTATTTTAAATTATCTTCTATTTCTTCCTACAGAAATCCCTGAAGCGAGACAAACTGAAGAAAATCAAGTTATCTAGGTGCCAGAAATGTGGTAATGAGAGTCTGGATACTATAGCAAATGGCACACATTTGTATCTCAATAAAATGTGAAGTTTATTCAGCTGAAGTCCATTTATGAAATATGTCCTCCTTGCTCTAGGAAGTTTGAATTTATGCTTCTAGACATAACAGTGTTCGGCTCTCCTCCTTGGAAATGTTATAGCCACCTCCCTGAAAATAAAGACATGTGTAAAGAACTGTTCTAATTTTCAGAGAAGCAGAGCCAGAGCCAGAATATCTTGCTAGGAATTTTTATTTCCTCAGGGTGGCTTATTATGTGAGACAATGCTTCTCTCCCCAGTTAAGCATACGGAGTCTTTAGCTTACATATCTGAATCATTCTCCTTTATCCTTGTGATGTCATCAATTGAAAATAAAGATTTAATTTACCGGTTTTATGATAAATCATTGCATCATATACAACACTTTCATTTTGCTAATAAAATGAGCTTAGCAAATTCTAATTCCAAATTTATCCACTTTTTTTCGGTAAATTATTGAATGCTTATTGCCATCTACATGAAAAATCACTATTGATGTGTGTCTTGACATGCCAAATACCGCTATGCAAATTTTTTAATGTTTATTTGTATTTGAGAGAGACAGATTGGGAGAAGAGGGAGGGGTCAGAGAGAGAGGGAGACAGAATCTGAAGCAGAGTCTGACATGGGGCTCGAAGTCACAAATCTCAAGATCATGATCTGAGCCGGTCTTTAGCTTAACTGACTGAGTCACCGCGGTGACCCCTCTATGCAATTTTAACTTTTCTTTTTAACACCCCAAAAGGTAGTCTTGGCATTGAAATGTCTGTTGGAGGTAAACTTTTGTTCTTCTAAATTGGTCAAAAAGAACAACACTGTCCTTTTCCAGAGCTGTATGTGTCTAGAAAGAGGTAGGCATGACTGGAGAGTCACCAAAGTGTAAGCTTGAAGTGCCAGAAGTCTGCGTGTGTGGGAGGCATCTCAAGTTAACTGCTATTGTCAGTAGTGGAGTGCAGGCACTGGGAGGACAAGACAGACATCACAGTCACAAAATTAGCCCCACAAACAGCAACCATGTAACAGGGCTAAAAATCCACTTGAAGAGAAAATCAAACCAAACTAACCCAATGTTGCCAAACTAAACTAAACCAAAACAAACAACAAATATATGTATATATATATATATACAAAGGCTGGAATATTTATTTTTATTTTATGAGTGGAAATTAGTGTCCTTATGTGTGTTGAGCTTGCTTTGAGGACGGGGAAATAAGCTTCCATGTTTTTATCACTATACACATGATAAATTTGCACAGAGCTCTTTTTATATAGCTCTTCTACTGGAGACACATATTGCATCCACACTTACCACCAGTCACTACTGTCAGAGGCCATTACAGTGTCTGTCTGAATGTATTGAGTCCCACTGAATTGTACACTTGAAAATGGTTAAAAAGGCACATTTTTTGTTAAATGTATTTTGTCAAATAGGAAAAAAGTAAAAAACATGAAAAAAAATTAGAAAAAAAGTGAATAAAATAATTTTGAGATCTCTAAAGTCTCCAAAAAACTAAGAGAAATGAGGAAAAACTTTGTAAAAAGAGAGATGTAAGATGCCAATGATTGGAAGAATTAATATTATAGAGATGTCCATTATCCCTAACCCAGCCTGTAGATTAATGGGATTCTAAGAAAAATACCAGTAAGTGATTTTGCATTGACATTTTTAGGATACTTCCCATCCTGCTCTGCTTCCAGGAAGTGTGGCAGGCCTTTGAACAAGCCTGAGTATGGTAACAGCCTACAGAGTTTTTAAGCTGTGTGGCCAACTAAAATTAATATTCTCACAGCCATATCCTCTCTGTGATTCTACAGAGCTTGAAGGTTTCATTCTAGTGGGTTCATGTCTTTGTCCTGTTTCCTGAGTTCTTCCTTTTGAATTTCTATGCCGCCCCCTTCACCCCAGATTTAGTCTTCTTACGCATTTCAAACCCACTCACTTGTAACTAAAACTTTTGGAAATGCTTCATAACTCACCAAACTAACCCTCTGATCAAAAAGAGGAGAGCTATTTACTTCTTATGGCTACTAGGAAAATCTGACGTAAAATATCTCAGACACAATGACTTGGGTATCTTCTTGGGAGGGGAGAAAATAACACATCCTTGCTTTTTAATCTCAGGAGATTTCTTGTTATATTTCAAATGAATCACTCTATTATATTTTATTGCCCTTACACTTTTTCATGATGTCTGGAAAATTATAAAAATGCTTTTATGTGTTAGATACAGATAAGATTAAATATTAAGAGAAATGTTACATTTTCTTTTTTCTCTTTCTTCCTTTCTTTCTTTCTTTTTCTTTCTTTCTTTCTTTCTTTCTTTCTTTCTTTCTTTCTTTCTTTCTTTCTTTCTTTTTACAAATAGTTTATTGTCAAGTTGGTTTTCATATAACACCCAGTGCTCTTCCCCACAAATGCCCTACTCCATGCCCATACATTTTCAATATTATGTATTGAATAATTATCTCTCCTGATCTTGGTTCACTTTTGTATGGTAAACCCAGAATCGATTACATTTGTTTTAACACAAGTGAACTGAATTGGACCAAAGAACATTCTTTCTGATCTCAGATCAGGAAGGGATAGAGTCACATAAGCAGTGTAGATTATATAAATCTAACAGTATAACAGATATATGTTTGGACATGCTGAAGTTGAGATTAATAATTTAAGATAAACATGTTTTTCCCCAAACTATGCAAACTTAAATTCTTAGTATACAAAGATGATAGGTAATACTGAGGTCAAACTATCAATGCAGTGCTTTGATACTTATCTATATTCAGAATTAGTTGGAAAATTAAAGAAATATTCAGCATCCTTGAAATTCATTATTTTTATACACATAACAAAATTCAAGTAAAACAATCATTTTTAACATAAATATTATATACCTGTTGGGAAAGACAGTCATCCTGGTATGGTTGCATGAGTGTGTACCTTGGGCCTGGGACAGTTCTCTTCAAGGAGATAAAGAGCCCTCACATGTCACGCTGAGCATATCAACTTCTTTGTAAACATCTTTCCCTTTCTGGACTTGATGTGTACTTCTTTGTTCTGCTTAATGTGTGTACATCATACAGCACACCCCACAACTATATATGTTTCCAGTAGGAAGAAAACTGGTAAGTTTGCCAAGAACTTCTTTGCCAAGAAGCACAAGAAGATTACCTCCTTGCATTTGTTCCTGGGAAGATCATTAAGCCTTGCGGAACTGACAATTGCTCTGCCTTCTCTAGGTGAATAAATCATTCCATCAGAGCTTGTGTGAGTCTTCACTTTCTTAGTAACTCCAACTCCTATAAACCACACAGTGGGAGAGACATCCTGGGACTGCTAACTCCTGGTGGTAGGCACTGTATGCTCTTTGATATCTTTCCATATAGTAAGATGCTTTCTCTGGAGGTGGTAACAGGTATCACTTAGTCTGCCATGAATGCATGTTTTCAATGTAGTATAAATTATTAGCAGAAATTATTTAAAAATTATTGGAAATAAGTGAGATATTGCATTTAAATAAGTTAAGAGTGCTTATTTATCAAATTTAAGAGTGGAATTATATTATTTGATTTACTAAACAGTAAACTTTGACAAAAAATGTAAAGAAAAAGTTCATATAGCTCTGATAGCAATACATAGTTACTACAGCCTTGAATACAGGTCCAAACACTCTGCACTGCAGGCAAGGAGAAACTCTGCAGAGGATTGATATGAGGGATAGAGTAGCCAAAACACAGCCACAGAGTTCATGCAGCACACACGAGACACTTTCTGAAGCTTCAAGCCATGGATAATATATGGCCTCTTTTTTATAAAGACATTCCTCTCAGGAACAGGAAATAATAACAGGCTTTCCTATCATAAGAAAGAAGACTCAGGTAAGAAGAAGAAAGAAGATATAAGAAAGATAGACAAAATGCCAAGATGGAAGAATTCATCTCAAAAGAACAAGAGGAGGTTGCAGCCATGGACCTAATTAAAAGATAAATGTAATAGATCTGATCTAAAATTTAATTAAATAATCATAACAATATTTGCTGGGTTGGAGAAAAACATAGATATCAGGGATACCGGTACCACGGAGATAAAGGAGCTTAAGACCAATCTGCCCATAATGAAATATATGATAACTGAGATTCAAAATGGACTGAATGTAATGACCACAAGGCTGGAATAAGCAGAGAAATTAATAAATTATATGGAAGAGAGAATTATGGAAAATAATGAAGCTTAAAAAAAGAAGGAAAGTAAAATCTTGGATCACAAAAGTAGACTTAGAAAATCCAGTGACTCCATCAAACATATCATAGGAGTCCCAGAAGATAAAAGAGAAAAGGGAGAAGTAGGTTTATCTGAGGAAATAATAGCTGAAAACTTCCCTAATCTAAGGAAGGAAACAGACATCCAAACCCAGGAAGTACAAAGAACTCCCACCAAAATCAACAAAAGCAGGTCAACACCAAAACATATTATAATTAAATTTGCAAAATAGAGTGATAAAGGAACATACTAAGAGTAGCAAGACAAAAGAAGTCCCCAACTTACAAATAAAGACAAATAAGGTTAGCAGCTAATCTCTCCACAGAAACTTGGGGAGCCAAAGGGAGTGGCATGATGTATTCAATGTGCTGAATGGGAAAAGTGTATAGTCAAAGATACTTTATCCAGTAAGGAATAGAAGAAGAGATAAAGAGCTTCAGAATAGACGGAGAGATAAAGAACTTACCAGATAAACAAAAACTAAAGGAGTTCCTGAATACTAAACCAATCCTGCAAGGAATATTAAAGAGGAAGCTTTGAGTGGGAAGGAAAGATCAAAAGCAACAAAGACTAGAAAGGAATAGAGAAAATATCCTACAACAACAACAAAACAAGTAAAAAAATGGCACTAAATATATATCTATCAATAATTACTCTGAATATAAATGGACTAACTGTTCCAATCAAAACACATAGGGTGTCAGAATGGATAATAAATACAAGACCCATCTATATGTTACCTATAAGACACTCATTTTAGACCTAGAGACATTTGCAGATTGGAAGTGAGGGGATAGAAAACCATATATTATGCTTATGGATGTCAAAAGAAAGCCAGAGTTCTCTATATCATACAAACTCGATTTTAAACCTAAGACTATAAGAAAAGACGAAGAAGGACACTATATCATAATAAAGGGGTCTATCCAACAAGAAGATCTAACAATTGTAAATATTTATGCCTGCAACTTGAAAAACCCAAATATATAAAATAATTAATAAGAATATAAATGAACTCATTGTTAATAATGCAATAATAGTAGGGGACTTTAACACCCCACTACAGCAATGGACAGATCATCAAAGCAGAAAATCAACAAGGAAACAATGGATTTGAGCCACAGTGGACCAAATAGACTTAACACATATATTCAGAATATTTCATTCTAAAGTAGCAGAATACACATTCTTGAGTGCACTTAGGATATTCTCTAGAACAGATCACATACTAGGTCACAAATCAGGCCTCAATAAGTACGTACAAAAAGACGGAGATCATAGTATGCAAATGTTCAGACCACAACACTATGAAACTTGAAGTCAACCACAAGGAAAAAGATGGAAAGACAAGTACATGGATGTTAAAGAGGATAGTACTAGAGAATGAAATGAATGGATCAACCAGGAAATTTTAAAAGAAGTACAAAAATTACATGGAAACAAATGAAAATGAAACCACAACAATCCAAAACTTTTGGGGTAAAGCAAAAGCAATCATAAGAGACAAACATACAGTAATACAGGTCTACCTCAAGAAGCAAGAACTATCTCAAATAAACAACCTAACCTTACACCTAATAGGGTAAAAAAAAGCATAACAAACTAAGATTAAAGTCAGCAGCAGAAGAAAAATAACAAAGATTAGAGCAGAAATAAATGATATAGAAACAATCAATCAAACAAACAAAAAACAGTAAACTGGATCAATGAAACCAAGAAATGGTTCTTTGAAGAAATTAATAAAATTGATAAGCCCCCAGCCAGACTTATCAAATAAAAAGAGAAAGGATGTAAATACATAAAATCTCAACTGAAAGAGGAAAGATCACAACTCCATTGAAATACAATTATAAAACAATATTATGAAAATTTATATGCCAACAAATCAGACAAGCTAGAAGAAATGGATAAATCCCTAGAAATATATAAACAACCAAAACTGAAACAGGAAGAAATAGAAAACTAGAACAGACCAGTAACCAGAAAGTTGAATCCCTAATCAAAAATCTCCCAACAACAAAAGTCTATGGCCAGAGGCCTCATAGGAGTATTCTACCAAACATTTAAAGAAGAGTTAATATTTTTTCTTCTCAAACTCTTCCAATAAATAGAAATAGAAGGAAAACTTCCAAACTCATTCTGTGATGCCAGCATTACCATGAGTCTCAAATCAAAGACCCAACTAAAAAAGAGAATTACAGGCTAATATCTCTCATGAACATGAATGCAAAAATTCTCAACAAAATACTAGTAAATCAAATCCAATAGTACATTAAAAGAATCATTCACCACAATCAAGTAGGATTTATAACTGTGTTGCAAGTATGGTTCCTTATTAACAAATCAATCAATGTTATAGACCACATTAATAAAATAAAGGATAAGAATCATGTGGTCCTCTCAATAGATGCAGAAAAAGCATCTGACAAAGTACAACATCCATTCATGATAAAAACCATCAACAAAGTAGGGATAGAGGGAATATATGTCATCATAAAAAAAGGCCATATATGAAAACCCATAGCTAATATCATTCTCAATGGGGAAAAACTGAGAACCTTTCCTTTATTGTCAGGAACAAGATAGAGATGTCTACTCTCACCACTGTTATTTATCATAGTACTGGATGTCCTAGCCTCAGCAATTAGACAAAAAAAGGAAATAAAAGGCAACCAAATTGGCAAGGGAGAAGTCAAGCTTTCAAAATTTAAGGATGACATGATATTCTATATAAAAAACTTAAAAAACTCCACCAAGAAATTGGTAGAACTGGTACAGGAATTCAGTAAAGTGCCAGGATACAAATTCAATGTACAGAAACCTATTGCATTTCTATCCACCAATAAAGAAACAGCAGAAAGAGAAATCAATGAATCAATCCCATTTACAACTGAACCAAACTAACTTATACTTAGAAATAAAACTAACCAAACAGCTAAAAGATCTGTACTCTGAAAACTCTAGAACACTGATGAAAGAAATTGAAGATGACACAAAGAAATGGAAAAACATTTCATGCTCATGGGTTGAAGAACAAACATTGTTAAAATGTCTATACTACTCAAAGCAATCTACACATATAATACAATCTCTATCAACATACCAGCAGTGTTTTTCATAGAGCTAGAACAAACAATACTAAAATTTGTATAGAGCCACAAAAGACTCTGAATATCCAAAACGATCTTGAAAAATAAAAGCAAAACTGGAGGCATCACAATTCTGGGCTTCAAGTAATATTACAAAGCTGTCATGATCAAGACAGTACGGTACTGGCACACAAACAGACCCATGGATCAATAGTACAGATTAGAAAACTCAGTAATGGACCAACAACTATAGCTATATGGTCAACTAATCTTCAACAAAACAAGAAAAAATATCCATTGGGGGGGGAACAATCTCATCAATAAATAGTATTGGGAAAACTGGACAGTGACATGCAGAAGAATGAAACTAGACCAGTTTCTTACACCATATACAACACATAATTCAAAATGGGTGAAAGACCTAAATGTGAGATAGGAAAACATGAAAATCTTGGAGGAGAAAATAGGTAGTAACCTCTTTGACATCAGCTATAGCAACTTCTTAGTCAATATGTCTCCTGAGGCAAGGGAAACAAAGCAGAAATGAATTACTGGGATTTTTTAAGATAAAAGTCTTCTGTACAGTGAAAAGAACCTATAAAGCAACCTTGGAATGGGAGAAGATATTTGCAAATGACATATTTGATAAATAATTAGTATCCATAATTTTTAAATAACCTATAAAACTCAATACTCCAAAACCAAATAATACAGTTAACAAATGGTCAGAAGAGTTGAAGAGACATTCCTCTGAAGAAGACATACAAATGACTAACAGACACATGAAAAGATGCTCAACATCATTCATCATCAGGGAAACAAAACAAATCAAAATTATAATGAAATATCACCTCACACCTGTCAGAATGGCTTAAATTAACTACACAGGAAACAATAGGTATAGTAAAGGATGAGGAGGAAGGGGAATATTTTTTCACTGTTGGTGGGAATGCAAACTGGTGCAGCAACTCTGGAAAACAATGCTGAGATTCCTTAAAATGTTAAAAATAGAACTACCTTGCAACCTAGTAAATGCACTATCAAGAGGATCCCAAAGGATACAAAAATATTGATTGAAGCAATATATGTACCCAAATGTTCATAGCATCATTATCATCAATTGCCAAATTATGGAAAGACCACAAATATCCATCAACTGATGAATAGAGAAAGAAGATGTGGCATATATCTATATATATACAATAGAATATTACTCAGTCATCGAAGAAAATGAAATCTTGTCATTTGCTAGGACGTGGATGGAGCTAGAGAGTACTATGCTAAGCTAAATAGGTCAGTCTGAGAAAGATAAATACCATATAACTTCACTTATATGAGTGAACGTAAGAAATAAAATAGATGAACATAACATAGGGGGATAAAAGGAAAAAAAAGCTACAAACCAGAAAACAGATTCTTAACTATGGAGAACAAACTGAGGGTCATTGAGGTGAGGTGAATGGGGGGATGGTTTAAATGGGTGATCAGTATTAAAGAGGACAGTAGTAGTAATGATCCCTGGGTATTGTATGTAAGTAATGAATCACTAAATTGTACACCTGAAACTAACATTACACTGTAGGTTAACTATCTGGAATTTAAATAAAAACTTGAAAAGAAAAAATAAAGTAGATGATAGACAAATAGATGATAGATATTTAGATTGATAAAGAGATAGATAAAGAGGTATTTGAAACAGATGTCAAAGAGAATAGGTTTAAAGTTCACCCTTGGGCAAAATAAAGGATTTAAAGATTATCTTTTTCTATGGGGCACAGACCACAAAGAAGTAATTAAAAATGTTCTTTAAGTTCCCTCTATTCCATTATTACATTAAGGTATATACCTGGGTAAACTAAGGTCATATAATCACAGTCTTGTGTTTTAGGGAGGAAAACATGAAAAGATTCCTAATATGCTTGGCAGCTTTCCTCTTATTAATTCAATACAGTCAATAGAAACTCAAGGTAAATACTGAGTTATCCTATGTTCTGATAACATAGGATGGTTTTGTTCCAGGGATAGTTCACAAATGATGTTCCAAATGAAGGAAAGTCCTCCTGCTAAACTTATTTCCTGATGAGTCAACAAGGATAGTCTTTATATATTGGCCCCTAGATCAGTCACTTCTTCATAGAAAGGTGAGGCTCATGAGCTCAAAAGTGTACTGGTACTAAATCTAAATTTCTATACATTGTATTGTTTTAAATATAGCCCAAATAAGATCTTTAGCTATGTCCAGACTGCCTGCTTTGCTTACTCCACAAATCTACAACCACCATCTGCTAGCTATAGGTAATACAAACTCTTAAAATATAAAGATATCAAGCTGTTGCTGCCTTTCTGAACTCTCTGACCCAGAAACTCTGTCATGCTGTCAATCAACATTACCTAGACATGTAGCTCCCTCTCTGATCCCCCCCTCTCCCCTTCTGGATGGCGTTTCCCATGCCTCTATAGCCTTTAGAAAGTCTCTTGCTGTGAGACACTTCCTTACATCTTCACATGTCAGAGTCTCACAAACTAAGTTTGTGTGTGCTACTATAAGTTCTTGGTGACACCTTTTTAAGAAAATATTCAGCCCCCAAATCCCTAGAGCCCCCTTTAGAAGGACATTGGACAGAGAGAATATCCAGTATAGCTGAATCTATCTCTATTTCTCAGAAACAAGGACATCCACAGAAAGAAAGAAATGGAAGTGCCTGAGAATCGTGATAAAATATTTAGAATAGTTTGTGGAGAATGATATGAAAGGGTCTCAATTACAGGTATTTTGAAAACTGATCAATTGATGATGGAAACAATGAATTTATTATAGCACAGTCCACAGTTTTGTTATTTTTTGTTGATTTTCATTTTGTTTTGCTTTTTTTCTCTTGTGTTGTTCAGTAGACTTGGTGGCAAAGAAAAAAATTTGTTGACAAAAACAAAAAATTAACTAGTCCATGTTTTCTCAGCATTTGCTTAGACCTTAATTTAAATGAAATTATATATCAGAAGTACACCATCCCCAAAAATGTCAAGGTGTTTATTTGTGTTTAAAAGACTGTACTATATGTATATTATTGAGGGAAAACTAAGAAATACTCCAATTATTATTTTATAATAAATGTTATTTAAATAGCCTGTCAGAGGGGTGCCTGGGTGGCTCAATTGGCTGAGCATCTGACTTTGGCTCAGGTCATGATCTTGCACTCTATGAGTTCAAGCCCTGCATCAGGCTCTGTGCTGACAGATCAGAGCCTGGGGCCTGCTTTGGATTCTGTGTCTCCTTCTCTCTGCCTCTCCCCCACTCACACACACACACACACACACACACACACACACACACATGCGCTCTCTCTCAAAAATAAATAAACATTAAAACATTAAAAAAATAGTCTGTGATTATTTAAAAGTATATACTAGTTATCTACAAAGCTATTAAAATCTAAGTTCTTTACACATAATTGAGAGAAAAAACATGAAAGTTGCATAAACCTCTCTCTTAAAAAAGAATTATTTTCACCCAACTCATAGTTACAAAAGCACAGTACAAATAGAACAGCTACTAAGTTTCTAGAGAAAGTAAGCCAAAGGCATAAATTTTAATTATACTCAGGATTTAGTTAGATAGTAGATCTTAAATGTTGCAAAGGACATTATAAAGAATTTTGTAAATGCTTCTGTGGATTTTAAGTTAGGTTCAGCTCTACCTTAAAATAGAAAGATAAATCAAATGAATTCCTGATGTTCTCTAATCTTTAATTTCTGTGTGATATCACCCAAATTGTCAAATCAGAACATGTAAGCTTTGTGGCACTGATACTACCTAAATAACGCAACATGATGAGGACATTTGACTCCTACGTTCCAGAAAGCAAGTGGTGTAGTTCAGTCCTAATCCAAAGGCTTGAGAATTGAGGGTGGAGGGGAGTGGTGGTGGTGGTGGTGGTGGGGGGGTGTTGACAGTACAATTTCTACTCCTAGAGCAGGAGAAGACTAATGTCCTAGCTCCATAGTCAGGTCAGGTGGGCAAATTCTCCCTTCCTATTCCTTTTTGTTCTATTCATGTCAAAAGATTGGATGATGTCTACTCACACTGAGGAAAACTATCTGCTTCACCCAGTCCAGTCCACTGATTCAAAATGCTGATCTCTTCCAGAAATATCCTCAGAGGCACACCAAGAAATAACGTTTAGCCAGATACTTGGACATCCCATGGCTCAGTCAAGTTGATGCATAAAATTAACCTTCATAGCCATGATGAAATCTACCCAAACCACTCTTCCCAATGTTTATTTAACTTTTCCTATGCTTTATAAGTTGTACATTAGATCCAATATAAACTTTCTATACTATAACTTAAGCCAAATTTTTTCTCTTGCTAAATTATTACTGTAGGTGAGAAGTACCTGCTTACTATCTTGTATACAATCTTCACAAACTTGAGGGCCAGTGTGTCTCTTATAATCTTTCTTGTTATGTAACAGAGGAGACTCTGGCGAAACTATTACCTGTAGTAATGTGGAAAATAGGAAATGTGTTTAAGGAACTAACTCAGTGATCTAGCTAAAAATATTTTAACAGGGAACATAAAAAAAGAGCATTTGGTCTCTTCTCAATAAGAAGAATCTGAAAACAGATACAATCTAATTATAAATCTGAGAAGAGAAAGCTGAAGAATGAACCGTTAAATATAAAGGAATGAGGAGTCCTGGAATTTGCAGTTAAAAATGAAGAGTCTAAATAAGACTCTGGACACACACACACACACACACACACACACACACACACACAGAGCTAGCTAACACATAGCCGGCATGGGGTTACAAGATTTCCCAGCCAGCTATAGAAATGATTTTTAAAAAGAGACGACCAGCAGTGCTGATTAACTTAATCTGGGTATAATGTTAGGGCATTTTCTTTAAAGAGTTACCCTGATGAAATATTTTGCATTTCTTTTTATTGCCTTTTTTTTATCCTAAAGATTTTATTCTAAGTAGAAAGAATAGTACATGAAACATAAATAGGTTCTTGCAGTCATATTTGTTGAAATTTATTTTTAAAATATACATTAAAATATATAATAGATGTAAAGGTATCATTGTGCTTTTTTATCCCATCATACTGTGACACCATATAGGATAAGAAAAGTTATATTTAAAAAAAAAAGAAAAGTTATATTTTGAGGTTATTCTAGTAATACATATTTTGCAATCTGATAGTCTTTATAGATCAAGAGAAAGTAATATTGTGTATACTTAATACTCTAAGTAAACAATGGAAAAGTTAACACATTAATGGAAAACCAATTAATAGAAACCACATAACTTCTTTGTTAAAATACCACTGCAAGTCACTTAATTTGTTTTATAAATAACTGGATTTATATGGATTTTTTTTTAATTTCTTTTTTTTTTTTTTTTTATTTCTAGGAGAGAGAGAGAGATACAGCGTGAGCAGGGGAGGGTCAGAGAGAGAGGGAGATACAGACTCTGAAACAGGCTCCAGGCTCTGAGCTGGCAGTCAGCACAAAGCCCGACGCGGGCCCGAACCCACGAACCGCGAGATCATGACCTAAGCGAAAGTCGGATGCTTAACCGACTAAGCCACCCAGGCGCCCCTATATGGATTTTTTTGAAAATAAAGTGTAGATGAGGATGATTATCAACTACATACTATTTCCAATAAAATAATGCAGAAAATTTGTATACATCTCTTTGATCAACTTAACCCAAATGATATAATTTTACTTTTTGTCTTTGAAATAGATGAGTGGATATTTCAAGTTGCTACAATAACACAGAATAAAATATATAATTCCTCATGAATCACCTAATACATTTAAATATCTTCATATAGATGCATTGCATTTTCCTATTAAATACATTGATTTTTATTGACTTATTTATTAACTTATGGGGTATTTATTGAGAAGCTCTTACTTGTCAACCATTTCACTGTCAAAGTCTACCAAAGAAACAAACCATATTTTATTTGGGAGTATCTACAAAAGACAAGAATTCTACAAAACACAACTAAACAGTGTGATTGGTACATAAGGGAGATTAACATAGTAACCAACTATCAAATCATCCAGAGCCTGTCTATATTAAAAAAAAAAATTGGATTTCATTCTAAGGAAATTACAATTTTGTTAAGCAAAGAAGTGCAAATTTCTGACATATGTGTTTTTAAATATTACTTGGGTTCTTTCTGTAGTGTGTTCTGACATAAGAATGTGAAGGCAGAGACCAGGAAGGCACAAATGTCTTGGCTAACTAAGGTGAGAAGGTGACTTAAATAGGCTCCCAGCAATGGGCAGAGTAAGGTAGATGAACATATTTTGCTTTAATAAACTGTTTTAATCTAGGTACTTTTTTTCATTACACAGCTTAAGAAAAAAAAATCCTTGTAGTATAAAATGTTAGAAAGTGGTAGAATGAAGGAGACTGTCTTAAGCTTATTCTTTTTATAGGAGAAAATTATTCTCTCTGAGATATGACATTCTATAAAATGTACTAATTGTTATAGAGCCTGTTTTAGAGAGTAATGGAATTTTTCCCCAAAGACCAATATCAAGTAACATTATCCTAAAAATTAATCCTGTAAACTAATTAAAATTAGCACTATATATACCCTCACAGTAGTAATTCTTGAAAGAACATGCTTTTCTTATTTTTTAAGGTAATATTAGAATATCAACAGGTATAGAGAGTTTTAGTGGTTTTAAAATAATTTGACATACATAGCTATTCAATTTTATCACAACATACAGTTGTGGTATATACAGTTTGGAAAAATGAGATTCAACCAGATTGTTATGCTCTTATGTCAAGAAGTATGTCTAAAAATTTATGTATTATGTTTAAAAATCAACATAAAATTTTAATATAATGGTAGGCATTGAATGTAACTGTGAGATTAAATGAGAAAAAAATGTAGAAAATATTAGCATCATGCATAGTACACAGGATTCAATTAATAAGTTTTAGATATTTTCTGAATGTTTATTATACAGTAAGCCATAAATACGTTTCCCTTACAAAACAGATGAAATCAGCCTTAAAGCTAAAATTTTGATATTGTTTATTTAAATTTTATAGGATTACCCAAGGAGCTTGTCCAAATATATATTGTCACATTTCCAGTGATTTTCTAGTGGTTCCTTCAGAAATGTGTTTAAGCACTCTTAGGGTATTCTGAGTCAAGTTATTTTTGAGGAAAATAAATCAAACATCGTTCACATATTTGATACTCCAAACCAACATTAAGTCACTTTAGGCATGATGATTACTTAACATTTAATTGTCAGGAGATGAACAGAATGAGCAACTACTAGAATTTAGACCACATGCTGGGTCCTTCCATATGTCATTTTATTTAACCTTCAAAATAAACCTCTGAGTTAGGCATTATAGCAAATACCTGTCAGTACATGATGGAGGCTACTCTTATATGTGCCTCATTCTAAAATATATTCTTGATCCAACTCAACACAGGCAGTACCCTAGTCAACAACATGCCTTCTTTGGAAAGGGGTACTTCCAGTATTTGCACAGGTATTCAAGGCTTCTGTTTTATGGGAGGTGGAGTGAAGCTAGAGAGATGCCTTTCCAAACTCTTGCTTTTAAGCAAAACTCTTACTGAAGGTAACATAGTCATGAACCTGATCCTCATTCCATAGTCCACCTATTCAACCCAAACAAATTTAAATAGTTTGTGCTTCTAATCTCAACCCTAAAAGTACTGGTAATATTACAATGATGGCATTTAACAGTGAATAATGGAATCATATATGATCATATGGCCTCATTAAGACAGACTAATATTTAAATAATAATAGTTGTAACTACTTTTTCAGTATTTGGAATAGAAAAATTCCCCAATTAGACAGCACTTTCAAATTTAGAATCACACTCACTATCAGGTTATCTCTCCCTCTCCTTGAGAGGAGAGGGGCAATAATTCCATTTAACAGAAACTTTGATTCTATGGTTCTTTAGCCAGAAGTATCATAATCATTTAATTAATGATTAATTAAAGTAATCATTAATTAACATTAATATGTTAATAAGTTAACATATTAACCCAGTATGTTTGGGTTATCCATGTAAGAATTCTATTACAAAAACCCTCCACAAAATAGTACCAAAAAAGGTATATATCCTGTTTTACTTTTATTGATTCATTCAATCATTTCTGCAACCAACAGTTTTTACTTAACATATGCCAGAATGCAAGAATATAAAGACAAATAATAATCACTTTTCTTAAGAAAGTTGCAGAGCAGTGAAGAGAAATTACAACATTAAAGAAATAATGATATAATGTAATCAGTGATAGAACAATGTGAGTATACACATAGAAGAATGAGTTAATCAGTCCTAAGGAGTCAGATCGTATCCTAAAAAGTTTATATCTGAGTTGAATCACAATAGGATAAGGAAATGACTCAATTGACCAAAAGAGATAATGATGTAAAAAAAAGAGAGAAATTATTGTGTAATATATAGACTTTATATACATATATATGTTATAAATATATGAAACACATATGCATTTTTAATTTAATTGTTTAAACCATTTTCTGCTATGAAATCTCAAAATCCACTGATTTTACAAAATGAATTGCAAGTTATATAGAAGTCTTCTAACAGGTCTATATAGCCAGATTGCTCTGATATTTGCTGAAAGGTCAAATGTGAATACTATTAAATTTATATTAGATATAATTATCTAAAATTATTCCCTTTATATATTACAAATATGTTAATTACATATAAAATAACTTTTGTTTTGAGATAGACAATATATTTTCCCATATATGAAGTAAATGTATGATATTAAATGAAAACATAATATTTTTAGTAGGGATGACAAATACATATTACTAAGCAGCTAAAATTTTCGTAAAATAATTTGTTACATTATAAATTTTTTATTTAGAAAAAATTAAGCAATGACTTCTCTGTGTAAATTTGTATATGCCCCACTTCTCTAAACATCAGGGGTCATATATATGCTAAAAGAAAAAATATATTTATATTTCAGAAATGCAGAAATACATGAAGAAAGGAAAATAATTGTGAAAAATATATAAGATTATACTTTGTTATTCTTATTATTAACCGATCTAACAGACAACTGTTTAAAGCATTAATAGTAATAATATACTAGATAATTATAGTGAAATAAATGGATAAGTAAAATAAATGAGAGAAATTTTTAAGAGATAAATAAAGGAATTCTACTCTGTCTTAAGGTACCTCTACTCTCGGTATAGTGATACAATGATATTTGAAAGTTTATCTAGATTAGCTGTAAATGTATACTACAAACTCTAGAGAAAGTACTATTTTATTTAATTTATTTATTTTTTAAATGTTTTATTTATTTCTAGGAGAGAGAGAGAGAGAGAGACAGCGTGAGCAGGGGAGGGTCAGAGAGAGAGTGAGTCACAGACTCTGAAACAGGCTCCAGGCTCTGAGCTGGCAGTCAGCACAGAGCCTGACGCGGGGCTCGAACCCACGAACCACGAGATCATGACCTAAGCGAAAGTCGGACGCTTAACCGACTAAGCCACCCAGGCGCCCCGAGAAAGTACTAGTTTAAAAAATCCGTGATTGATAAGCTAGGACAGGACATAGTATGGAATTGTATGAAGTCAATTAATACTAGACAAAGAAAAACAAGGAAAAAAAGAACAAGTGTAACAATAGAAAACAGTTACAAACATGGTAGTGAGAAACAAAAAGCAATGGAAAAAGAATGAACATACCATAAGGAAACTTAGGACAGCAACAAGTGGACCAAGATATGTATTCTGGGAGTCCCAAGGAGAAGAAGAAAAGAGAAGAAAAGAGGGCAAGGAGTTTATGTGAAGAAAGAAAGGTTGAAAAGTTCCCAAAACTGGATGAAAGACAACAATATAAACATCCAAGAAACTCAAGATATTCCCAGTAGGATATACTCACAGAGACATACCCTGAGAGACATTATGATAAATTGGCCAATAGCCAAAGACAATATCCAAATAAAAGGGATCCTCTCTCATAGATTATTAGCTTTCTCATTTGAAATTTTGGAAGGCAGAAGAAAGTGGGCTGGTAAAAGATTGTGGTTGCCATGGGTTTGGGGTGAAGTGAAGGACTGACTAAGTGAAGTATAAGGGATTTTTTTTTTTAATTTTAGAGAGAGAGAGAGCATGAGTGGGGGAAGGGGAAGAGAGAGAGAGAGAGAGAGAGAGAGAGAGAGAGAGTGAGTCTTAAGCAAGATCTATGCTCAGCAGGAAGCAAAATGCAGGGCTTGATCCCATGACCCTGGGATCATGACAGGAGCCAAAATCAAGACTTGGACACTCAACCAACTGAACCATCAAGGTATCCAAGTACAGGTTTTTTTTTTCTTTTAAGGTGGTTAGACTACTCAGTATGATATGGTAACAGTGGATACATAGTACCATAAATATATTAAAACCCATAGAACTTTACAGTGCTACAGAACTTAAATCTATAGAGGTAAAAAAGTTTTTACTTAGGAGATCAGGGAATCTCAGGAAAAGCTGTATACTGTTAGAAAGGAGTCTAACAGTATTGCAAATAAAACAGCTTCACTAAAGGGGTTCACCTGAGTAATTTTATATATTAGAGGAGTCTGTAAGACTTATAACAAAATCAAATGCACATAAATATTGCATTTTACTAGATAAAGTTGTATTCCATGAGGTATAAGTTAACAATTTTGATACTGCTATACAATTATACTGAAATTGAAAAAAATAGTAAATTGATACCATTTTTCTTACTGTTGGGAGCCAAGTTTTTTACTTTTGTAGTAGAAAAAGAAAAATATAGATAAGCAAGGGGATGAGGGTAGAATAACCATACAATGATGGATTTGAGTTGGAGAGATCAGTATAAACTTATTTTTAGCTCAATATAGACCCAGATGTTAACATATAGAAATATTTATAGATGTGTGTATATACAGGTCAGTATACATTCATATATTCCCTTGCCCTATCAGTTTAGAGTCCTAGAAGAAACAACACTGTGGTAGCAACAGTGTATAGGCTGCCCCCAGATCTTTGTTTTTAAAGCATTCTCCAATAAAATAAATCACGGTACACCTTGGAGAAGTAGCTGCTTCTAGAACTGAGGCAAAAAACAAGTAAGATGAGCCTGGAGTATTTTGTAGTGACAGAAATTAGGAAGTCCAACAATGTAAACAAACAAAACAAACAAACAACAAAAGCAACTGTAGTAACAGGGTATGTCAAAGGGGGACAGGAGCCAAGTCAAAGAGTTCCTAATGACCAAACTTGGAGCAATTTGAGCAACAAAACAAAGTTGTATTGGATTATAGCCAAAAGCATAAAATACATACACAGGTTTCCACACTGATGCAAATAAATTATTAAATAAATGAATAAAGAAAAATTTCCTGTGCAGGATTCCAGAGAATTCATGTAGCTGTTCCTTCAAAGCCATATATGGCTAAATCATCCTTTTGTGGAAAGCCTTCTTAAAATTACTAAAATTAGATTTAGGCGTCTTCTTGGTAGGTTTGAATCATCTGGGTTCAATGTAATCAGTAATATCGCTACAACGCTCCCCCTATCTTAATGGTGGAAAAATATCTACAATTTCCCGTTCAACATCAACATTCTTTTTTTTAATGTTTTTAATGTTTATTTATTTTTGAGAGAGAGAGAGAAAGAGAGAGAGAGACAGAGTGCGATTGGGGGAGGGGCAGAGAGAGAGAGGGAGACACAGAATCCGTAGCAGGCTCCAAGCTTTGAGCTGTCAGCACGGAGCCCAATGCACGGAGGTCATAAACTGTGAGATCACAACCTGAGCCAAAGTCAGATGCTTCACTGACTGCCCACCCAAGCACCCCATCAACACTTATAAACTAAAATTTCAGTGCCCAATTTGTTCATTAAATATACAGTTCTATTTTGTCGTTGTTGTTATAATTGTGCTGCTTAAGTGGATAATTGTGGAATGTAAAAAAAATTACCAAATAACATAAGTAATACCTTTAAATACACGCTGTACAATAAATGGTATAACTATTGCCATAAAGGAGTTCATATTATGCTCAATAAGCTCCGCAGCAAGATGCTCATCCTTTATTTCAAACATATATTTTATTTACAACATAACGTCGTTTCCCAGATATCTAGTCAAGCTAGTACAACTGACTGTTTCACTACAAGGCTAGCAGACACAATAGTATCCAACACATCTCCACCACCCTCTGAAACCAAAATTAATTGTCTCTCCCCAGTCACTCCAATCCCAAGTACACTTTGATATTTTAGCAAATGTCCTGCATATTGCCCTTGAAAGGTAAGTGTAACAACCTCAAGCCAGGAAAGGAGCAAGAGAAGACAAACATAGTTATCTGTCAGATTTAGTCAAATATTATTCTGAGTATATAGTATTCACTGCAAATGCATTTCATATGCAATTAGAGCAGATAACAGAAGGAAAATGTACAAAATGGCAGTCTCTCCATACCATTGTAGTTATATTAGTACAATAATTGATTATAATATACGTAATACTGCAGTAAGAATAGAATAACCCAGACAATTATAAAAGCAGAAGGCAAGAGAGAAGAACTATTATAAATCATAATTCTGGAGAAAAACAAAATGTATTGCCATATATATATATATATATATATATATATATAAAATCTTCTTTTATATGTATTATATATTTTACTTTTATCACTGAATTCTTTTTTCTACAATTTTATTATATATAATAAAATATAATTACATTTCATCCTTGCTATGGTAGTAGAATCTCTTTTATTTGTAAGTATGTTTTTATTTGTAAGTACAACTTTTTTTTATTAATGTGCACTGGAGTTTCTTTCCATTTAAAGATATCCTAAAATCATAATATTTAAAGTTTGAAAACGGTAATTATTAAACAGAATTTTATGAAGAAAATACCTATATCTGCATATAAAACAGGTTAAACAGTGTTAAGGTAATTTTTAAATCCATATAGAAGATTACATTAAATCATTACCTTAAAAGATACATAACAGTCAAGTCTAGATTAATCATCTTTCTTAAAATCCATTTTATCTCCTTAATTAAGTGTCCCAAACATTCACCACCTTTCTCCCAATCAATTATATAATGTTTCTTATTTTCCTGAGTTGTGTTGCAACCAAAAAAAGTAAAAACAAACAAACAAACAAACAAAAACCTGTCTCACTGAGGCTTACTTGCTGCACTGGGAACAGCCCTGTAAAGGAAGCTCTGCCTTTCTGTCACATCTGGGTCTCTATTCCTTGCCAGATTTAAGGAAATGTTCCATAGTCAATTAAACTAACGGTGTTTTTCAGTGACATCCAATTGAACTTGGGTTCTAACTATGGAATTAATACTGAGAGGATCCATTCTCATCAGAAAAGGGTAAGAGAAAATAAGTCATCTTTTCTCCCCTTTTTATGTGTTCTTGAGAAACCAGGAAGAATTGGTGATAACTAGTTCATTGTCTGTCACTAGGTATGAATGTTTGACAGATTCCTTCAGTTCCCTTAAATTCTAGAGCTGCTGGAATAGAAAATAAAGTACACAATTTCAAGACAGCACTGAAGGAAACTGGCAATTGGTCCTAAAATGGGAAAAGTAGAAATTAGTTCATTGATAACTGCTACTATTTGAAACTAAAAACTGAAGTAAAGGAAAAATACTACTTAGATACTCTGAATAAAAGTTATGATAACTAGACAAAGAAAAGAACCAGGGAGGTAAAGTTTTACATAAATATAATACTATTAAACTGAATTTTGAGATTATAGAAATATTATTTTTAAAAGACTATTTTGATGTGACAAATTGTTGTATTTTTTATATTTTCACGATGAAAACCATCATGTGCTTTATGCTTCCTGAAATTCCCTTCACACTCCATAAAATATTCCCTTAATGATCCAAACAGATTTTAGACACTAGCAATTTAGGGTTGAAATGAGAATTCTGTCACTCACTAGCTGAAAATGCCTAACCCAAGTTATTTCCCCATTTTATGTCTCAGTTTCACATGGATTTTTAAAGATTATTTACTTTCTTTGAGAGAGAGAGAGAGAATGAGAAGGGGAGGAACAGAGAGAGGTGGGGGGAAAGAGAGAGAGGGGGAGAATCCCAAAGAGGCTCCATGCTGTCAGCACAGTCTGATGTGGGGCTCGAACACTTGAACCGTGAGATCATGAACTGAACCAAAACCAGTTCATGATCTCATGAGTCATGATCAAGAGTCAGATGCTTAACCAACTGAGACACACAGGTGCCCCCTCAGTTTTATATGTACAATTAGAAAACACTTCCCATATAGAAGTGATGGGTAGGTAAGATGGTATTTTACATGAACATATTTAAAATATAAAAGTTGTAGAGTTAGAATATTTAGTTGAGGTTTCATCTATTCTACTCCAGTATGACTGGTGTCGTTATATAAAGAAATTTGGACACTGTGAAGGTGAAGGGCAAAGGTCTGGGTGAGGCGTTTACAAGGAATGTCAATGATGGCCAGCTAACCTCCAGAACCTAGGAGAGAGCCATTAAAGAATGAAATCTTGCCATTTACAGTGACATGGATAGAGCTAGAGAGTATAATGCTAAGCAAACTATGTCAATCAGAGAAAGACATATGATCTCATATGTGGAATTTAAGAAACAAAATAAATGAACAAAGGGGAAAAAAGAGAGATGGAGGCAAACCCTCTCTTAACTAACTTAAATTTCACAAGCCAGATATAAGTCAAACACTGTATGTGATCTCTGTATGGCAGCTCTAAATCTCTCATTTTGTATTTTCTTGTCTTACAAATTCTTAGAAGATGTTAAGCTCTGCAATGAACACATTATTTTGTATGAAAAAAGCAATTATCTTGTTTAGTTTTCTGATCATGATTTATCTATATCATGAATTCTGAGGAAAATAATGTTACTTATCAGAAATGAAAAATTATGTTTTTCTATAGAAAACATAATATCTATCTGTATATCTGTATTTATGTTTTCTATAGAAAACATAATATCTATCTGTATATATGTTTTTGAAATAAAAGTATTAAAATACATATACTCTGGGAAAGAAGCATCTCAGTGTAGTTACTGTGGTTTAATCATAAATACATATTTTCTATTACAAAGACTCCCGTAATTAAGTATACAGGATTTCTTCTTATTTCTAATATATCTTTCGAAGGATTACAATAATTCATGAAGTAGTGGATTCAAAGTATAGTTGCAAGTATTCAGTTATGCATTTTTTTAAGTTTTTTTTAATGTTTTATTTATTTCTAGGAAAGAGAGAGAGAGAGAGACAGCGTGACCAGGGAGGGTCAGAGAGAGAGGAAGTCACAGACTGAAACAGGCTCCAGGCTCTGAGCTGACAGTCAGCACAGAGCCCGACGAGGGGCCCGAACCCACGAACCGCGAGATCATGACCTAGGCGAAAGTCAGACGCTTAACCGACTAAGTCACCCAGGCGCCCCTCAGTTATGCATTTTTCTAGTGAGGTTTAATAAATTCATTATCAGTATATTAGTTTCTTGGGACTGACCTACCAAATACCATAAATTGTCTAGCTTAAAACAGCACAACTTTATTTTCCTACAGTCATGGAGGCTGAAACTCCAAAGCAAAGCTGTAGGCAAACTATGCTCTCATTGGACCTTGCAAGGATATCCTTTGTACCTCTAAGTAGATTTGATGGCAATTTTTGGCATTCCTTGCATTGCAACGGCATACCTGCAGTCTCCGCATTTATCATCACAGGGTATTCTCCGTGTGCTTGTCAGAGTCTCCTTTTTGCTTATTTTAAATCCAGGAGATTTTATTTTTGACACTTTATCCATGCATACATTTATTTATTAATATTTATCAAGAGCATATGGTGGACATATAAATGCAGTGGTTAAAATGAGTACTGTGGAGACATACTTACAGGTTCAAATCTAGACTCCTTGAGTTCTAGCTCTTGGATGTTGAACAGATCACTTACCCTGTTTGTACTTCAGTTTCCATATTCTTACAATAAAGTATAATCATAGTATTAAATTTAGAAGGTCTTTACAAAGGTAAAATTAGTTCATCCTTAAAGAGCTTATAAAAGAGCTTACCCTATAGTAAAAAATCTTCCAATAAATATCAGCTACTATTATTATACAGCATGTGAAAGATACTCAAAATGTAACTATAAAAAATATTAAAAGGATTCCAGGGACTTCTAGTGCTACCCATAACAGAGGTCACTTCTAGTAGATTAAACCTTTCACTAGAAAGGTTGAAGTGCTATCAACTCAGCCAGCACTTGAGGCTCCATGATCCTCTAGAATAAGGAAAATCATGAGATGATTATTACTTTCAACCTGCTTTTATTTTTCCCAAGTGATAATCTCTAATACCAATAAATAGAAAACATAGTATTGGTAGAAAGCCATAGGTTTACAGGACTATGATGATAAAAGTAAGAGTCGAGGGCTGGAAATAAGAGAACCACAAAAAGTGGACATGAAAATAATCACAAAAATCTTCACATCATTGACTTAATCCTAAATTGCACATGCTCATGATGCAAATTTCCAGAACCCCCAAAGAAAACAGTAGCTGTGTGGCTATAGTAGAAATATGAGTAGTGCTTTGGGACTAAAAACAATAAATTTTGAGTTCAAAATCCAGCTAAGCTAGAATAACTTTGATCAATCCCTTTCATTTTGAAATCCATAAAAGATGAGATTGAAGCACATCCTTCAGGCATCAGGGCACACGCACTAGGAGTAAGAACTATCCCTAGGTGGAAAGGCAAAACTGAAATAAATGAGACCTAACAAAGTCAAAACATAAGCTTTCAAAAAATTTAGTCGATTCAGTTATTCTGTACATCTTCCATCCACAAGGAAACGTGATCTGAACAATATAACTTACCTACTTGACATTTTGGAACAGATACTGAATATATTGTGCTCAAATGCACATAGATTTTTTTTTTCAAAAAGAGATCATAAACTGAATGATAAAAAAGTCCCAACATATTAAAAAATTGTAATGATATAGAATATAGTAAATACGACAGAAAATTTGCCAGTAAAAAAGGCAAATTAAGTGAAAATACTTCTCGATGATGCATAGATGGGAAAATAAATCAAAATATTTTGAATGATATGAAAATAGAGGTGCAATACATATAATTTTGTGATGCAGCTAAAACAGAGCTTAGTAATTTTTAATGAGTATATTTAAAAAAAAGATAAGTTAAAAATCATTAACTTATCTTATCTAAATGATTAATCCAAACTTCTGACTCCGGAAGTTAGAAAAGTAATGGCAAATAACTGCCACCCCCACCCTCCCGCTCATTGTAAGTTTCTAGAAAACAAAATGAAAAATATGGGCTAGGAAAAGGGTGAGGGACATGGGCACTTAATACAGTATGTTTATCATATGATTCATACAGGAGTTTTAAAACTGATTTTACAGGTTAATAGATAAAATAAAGGAAAAATATCCCCATATAGCTGCCTCATGTACAACAAACAAGTCCAAATACTGAAAAGAACAGAATTCTCCTCCTTGAAGAATAAAAGCTACTGGCAAAGGTATAAGTAACTAATTGGCATCATATTCCTATCAGCAATACTGGAAAGTATATTCACAAAATTATGATGCAGTAATCTCATAAAAATGAGAAAATATTATAAGTCTAGAATTTATACACAGTAATATCCCCAAATTTGAGAACACACTAAATATATCTATCTAAAAAAATTAAAAACTTAAAATGTGTATGTCACTTCTGCGTTTTCTAAAGAAAAAAATATATATATATATGTTAAAAGACTAACACTTTGATTTCACATAAAGAACTGCAAAAAAGACAAAAATAGGTTTTAAGAAACTGAGATACACAGAATATCATAATAAGAAATATAAGGATATTACAGCACAGTAATTCTGAGAAATTAGAGGGGAAAATGTCTTAAATACCTTAAGAAACAATATTTATGAATCTGGAAAACATTAGTGACACAGTGAAAGCATGTGACTCCTAGTGTACAAGCTAAAGAAGAATTAGAATCTTTGGAAAAGAGTCTATTTCTAGCAATATGGTTGTTCAGGTATCAGCTCTGACCCTCTAACGAAAATAAAAAACTAAAAAAAAAAAAAAAATACAGAATGAGCTGTCAAAAATATCCACAAAAGTATCAAAGTTCTTGAAAGACATTAGGAAAATATCAAGTTAAAATCTCAGTGAAACAGGAACTCAAAAGTGGATTTTGTTTTGATGGCATTTGCCAAGTCTTAGAAAAATTGAACTTTAGTTTTCCTGGCTTTGTCTAAAATGGGAGACATGGGCAAATTCCAGTACCACTACAATACAGACGTGGATGACCCTTCTAAATAAGACAGAAACATCAAAAGGAAACACCCTCAGTGCATGAAGAGCCTGAAATATATTTTCTTGAGCTGCTACCCCAAGAGAACTGATATAAAAGTTACCATGGCAATGAGTAAAGCTGGAGGCTAGAATTAATATCAGAGAAGTTAAAGCAAAAAGCTCATCTTTGCCTGCATCTGCAGACCAAATATATGTTATTTAGGTGTTAAAAATAAAATTCTGAATTAAGCATAACATCCCTGACAGGTAATACTCCCTGGTGCCTAACACTGCAAAGGGTAATCCTTTAGAGGAAATTATCTTAAATCAGAACTTAAAAAATTCTCTGAAATAATTTCCCAAGAGAGTAAACAGCTCAAAGGAAAAAAAAATTATAAGGCAACAACAGTATGTGCCATCATCCACAGAGTATAGAAATAAACCTATGAATATTCACAAACTGGAATAATCAGACATGGAAAGAAAACAAAATCTATGCTTACTAAGACAAACACACACACACAAAAAAAACATAAAATAAAATTTAAAAATATTTGAAGGGCAGTTTCTGGTTTTACATGTAAGGAGCTTTGGAAGTTACACTTCTTCCTAACAAGTAAAAAAAAAAACAAAAAACAAAAAACTGAGCAGTCTCATAAATTAACAACTCATTTTGGAGCTATAAAATAAGGACCCAAGGTATATAGCTGCCTGTAAGATTAGCTAGACATGTGAATACAGGGAGTGACAGCTTACTTGAGCAAAGACTTATGGACAGAAACTGCCATGGGAACCAGTGCCAGAGTAAGAAAAAACAAATTGTAATTGGTGTATTTCTGGAGGCTCAGTGTGGATTTTTCTGAGGGTTCAAAACAGCATAGAGACCCGGTCATCAGTAGTTCCCATCCTTTTGTGCATTGTTCTTCCTGGAGCTTGATTAGATTCTCACAGTAAACTTTGGAAGGAAATTCCTTTGTGCATTACACAGGGAGAAGGGAAAGGAAGCCTTTTGAAATGTACCAGAATATTTGAACACTATTATTAACAAGCCCTGCCCTCAGGAAAACTATTTAACCAGAGCCTAACCTGCTGGGATTTTATCACACTAACTGACTTGAGGAAAGAAAATTTCCAACTCCAGCCAACTCAAGTCTTCTATGTCAGAGAAGGGAAATACTCAACTCCAAACTACACGAGTCATTCTGTTCCTCCTACAGTGGGGCTGGGGTGGTTGGTGAAGGGAAACTGAGAAGTTTGTGAATTTCACAGTCCAGACATACAGGCTCACAGAAAGACAAGATCTAACCACAGAATTATAGAAAACTTCCCTCCCCAACACTTTACCACCCCATTATGAAAAGTCTATTTACAGCAGCTCTTTTTACATTATATTTGGCTATCAAAAGAAAAAAAAAATTACAAGAAAGACCAAAGGCAAAAACACAATTCCAAGACACAGCGACCTCAGAACTAGAAAGAGTATTGGAATTATCCAACTGGAATTTAAAATAATTATGATTAATATTCTCAGGGCTGCAATGGATAAAGTAGATAGCACACAAGAACAGATGGCAATGTAAGCAGAAAGGTGGAAAGATAGTCCTAAGAAAGAACCAAAGAGAAATCTTTTTTTTTTTTTAATGTTTTTATTTTATTTCTAGGAGAGAGAGAGAGACAGCGTGAGCAGGGGAGGGTCAGAGAGAGAGGGAGACACAGACTCTGAAACAGGCTCCAGGCTCCGAGCTGGCAGTCAGCACAGAGGCCGACGCGGGGCTCGAACGCACGAACCGCGAGATCATGACCTAAGCGAAAGTCGGACGCTTTACCGACTAAGCCAACCAAAGAGAAATCTTAGAGATCAGAAACACTAACACTGAAGTAAAAATCTTTGATGGGCTTGTTAGTAAACTGAACATAATGGAGGATAGATCTACGAGTTTGATTTATCAAAAGAAATCTCCAAAACTAAAAAACAAAGAGAAGATAATAATGGAAATAATGGAATAATTCAAAAGTGTAGGGTAACTACAAAAGTTGTAATATACACATACTGGAAGTCCCAGGAGAAGGAAGAGAGAACAGTACACAAGATATACTTATAACAATAATAACTAAGAATTTCCCCCAAATTAATGTCAGATCTCAAATCACAGTTCTAATGAGCTCACAGAATTCCAAGCAGAAAACAAACAAACGAACAAAACAAAAACAAAAACAAAAAGACAAAAACAAGAATCTATAACTGGACCTATAATTTCAAATCATAAAATATTAAAGATAAGGAAGAAATCCTGAAAGAAGCCAGAGTCAAAAAACACTGTATCTATAGAAGAACAAAGATAATGATTACACAGACTTCTCAGGAATCATGCAATCAAGAATAAAATGAAATTAAATATTCAATGTATTGAGATGGAAAAAAATCCGCAAACCTAGAATTCTGTACCATGTGAAATTCTACTTCAAAAGTGAAGGAAAAACAAAGACTTTTCAAACAAACACAAACTGAGAGAATCTGTTGCCACTATACTTTCCTTACAAGACGTTAAAAGAAGTTATTTAGGGAGAAGGAAAGTTCAGATGCCATGGACATTGAAAAGATAAATGAATACCATGAACAATTCTATGCCCATAAATTGATAACCTAGGTGAAATGTACCTTGGTTACAAATGTGGAGTGCTGTTAGCTATGAGTTCACTGTTAACGAATCATCAGCACTGTACATCCAGAAAAAAAGGAGGAGGAGATTTGCTGATCTGTATATGAGGATACTCCGGCAGGTACTAACGTAAGATCTATAGAGTTGGATAAAGCTATGGAAGAGATAGAAAAGTGACTGCATTTGTGTATTCACAAAAGGGCTACAAATGAAAAAAAGCATAATGGACAGCACTGCTGTGAGGCTGAAAGGCAAAGAAAATGTATGGTCATATAACCCAGGACCAGGAAAATGTTAAACTCTTTCTGGCTAGTGCTGGCTGGCTGTCACGTTTTAAAATGTGGCTCAATTTTATTTTTTAGGTAGCATGATTAATTACGCTGCATTACTCCTTTTAATAAGTCAATGTACCTTAAAATAGAATAAATCAAGAGTTTGAGTAAACTTTTTAAGTTGAGAGTAAATTGAAAAATAATATCCAAATGAGAGAAATATTGTACTGTGTGTTATAGCTTGAAGGAAAAAGAGCGGCCCTAAAATTTATCAACTTTAAACATTTGATTATGTCAGATTTCAGATACAGTTTGTGAGAATAAAAGGAAGCAAAATAATCTCAAATATCACTTAACCAGTAGGGAAAAAAATCTTTAAAAAACTTATCATAAGATAAAGGTAAACAATAACAATAAACATCTAGAGGAGAAAGCATTTATTGGTACACTGTAGACCTTTATCATTTTAATTTAATCTCTATATGATAACACTAAAATATTAGTACTCTTAATGCACTTGATCTAGTCAGATATTTCATGTGTCATAAAAAGCAGTGCTAAAGACTCCACACAACTCTGTGGAGTTTAAACCTGTACACAACTCTGATTTTAGGTTATTGCAAATATTCTAAATTGTTTCTTTTTCAGCACATTTGCTAAAACCCAATAAATACCTTGTTTCAATTATAAAACAATAACACCATATTAGGACTCTGACAACAAAATATCTATAGATCCAATTCCTTTTTCCTTTTTTCTGTTACTTGCTTTTCCTTCTTTCCTACTTTAATTTTATATAATGCTTTAATTGTTCCTCCCTGTATGTGAAGATATACACCTAATAATTTTGATTATGATATGCATTTAAGAGTCATGTGAAGCTTTGAATTAGAAAATAAAAGTGACTCCACAAAGTAAGGAACAAAAATATTAGAAAATCAGGGCTTTTACAACTATTTAATTGTATATTTGTGCTTTCTTAGTATTTTTAATTACTCAATAGAGTTCTACTGTACTGCATATTATAAACCATCTCTGCTTTGGAATTGATCCCTGAAAGGATGTTCGCCCTTAAAAAATAAATGCACAATAACATGGTAAGGATATGTATTTAGATATTGAGATACAGACTGAGCCAGGGTAAAGAAAATGTAGGGAAAGAAGATGAGAGGAACAGAAGAAATACAAAATATTGCTGTCTGCATTGCCATGTCTATTTGTTGATTTTAGTCAGTGACTTTGCCATATTATTCTGACACATAACATTTTTACATATTAGGGAACTTTAGCACTTTGTGACACAAGTTCTTTTTTCTTCAAATGTTTTATATAATTATTGTACATAATAATATATACTAATTATTGTTTTTTTCAAATAAAGAATGAGTTTGAAAACACTTTATCATTTGCATATCATTTCTATATCTTGCAATTAATATAACCAAGTGTCACAGAATTTTTTATATAAATTTTGTCAGATGGAAAAAAGTGGTATCAGCTAAACTCAGCCTCTAATATATTTTATGTAATTAAACAAATCGAAATAAGTTTAGAAAAAATTTCATCAGGAAATTCCAATTCCTCACCATAGTAATAGTATAAGAATTATCTTGGCAAAGCATCTTCTTTTCAGGTAATCTACTCATTTCTCATCCATTATATTTTTATTAAATATCAAAGCTGTGCTGCATTTGATTACTGTGTCAGACAACTTGCAAAGTGTGACTTCAGATTTCTTTTGTAGATTCTTTTATTTTGTTTTTGGCATCAGTTAATGCTCTATCTGCCTTTCTAAGTACCTCTTATAACAAAATAATGTGTTTTAGTTATACTCCAAACTAATTTCATGGATATAACAAACTTCAAAATTAGTTAAGAATCTATACTTTTAGGTTCTTTCTCATTGCATCTGCGTGAAATTTTCATTCTTTCCAACAAATTGAAACCAAAAGCTATTTTATCCACCAGCAGTTTCCAGCTACAGAATCTTCTTTACTGAAGAAAAATGTTTACTTTGTATTAATTAAGACAGACAAATAGGATATTGTCAAGAGACCTGAGTACAGAGCAAATGCCCATACTTCACACTTATTAATGGGAGAAGGAGGGACACATCAGGGATCAAAAGCTCTGGATAAGGGTGAGACTTGCAGTGACCTGACTACACTAACAATCTATTCTGAGGAGTGACTGTCACCTGATTTACCCAATCACAGGTGTTGAGCAGAAATAAACATTTCAAAATTATATTATATGTGAGGGCTAAGCCTATTAATATTCCACCTTGCTCTCTTCTCATTAGTTCCAGAAGGGCAGGGCAGCCTGAAGGTTATTAGGTGCTCATTAAGCTTTAACGTGATAAACCAGGGACAGAAAATAATAGTACTAAAATCTCATGACACAATATTTAATGATCTCAGTCTGCAAGCTGATGTTAAATAAGAGTTTTAAAGTATCATGCTTCATCAGGGTTTCAAAAAGTAATTAAAAGGCAGTTAATATGCTATCATTTTTCATTTCTCAAGAGATAATATAAAGAAATTTAAAAACAGTTATAAAAGATTTTTTTAGTCTTATTTAAGTTTAAACTACATAAATCAAAGACTAAATGTGCAATCTCTAGGCTTTCTCACTATCACTTAATACTCTGTCTCTAAAATATCTACATATCTTTGATTTTCTAAGGGGTTAAAATTTATATGGTCCCAATATTTAGACCAAAACTTGATTGTAAGAGTGTAGAAAAAATCATAATAGCAATCACCATCTTTATATTATGTGCAAACTCATAGGAAGAAAAAGAAACCATCCTCATGTTTTACTTTTTATTTGTTAAAAAAAGGAAAATATGGTTGCATATGAAAGATAATATATCCCAACATGGTCTAAAGGCCTCACATTTGGGAAGAAGTTTCCCATTTTGAAGAGTAGATGAACTAAACCATACTTAGAGGAAACCAGTAGCTAATCTCTAAAAAAGTTCATAGGTAAGCCCTCAGCCACATCTCATCATAGACCACAGAGCTTATATATTCTTCCAAAGCAAAATCAGCACAAAATTGGACCGCTGGTGTCCTATTTTTTTTGAAGGCATAATTACTGTTGCTTTATTTAAGCTTCTGGTTTACTATTTGATTCACAGTTGAAATGTAGGCTCTCTTAATTGCATATTTCCTGAATCAACTTTTTGAGATATTATTGTTATTTATGTTATTTGTAATTAATATATAATTAACAATATAATACATTGTCATATATTTATATTATTATTATTACAATTACTAGAATATTTTCTTAAAAAGAGAACAACAGAAGACTACAGTTAAAAATACACAAAGACATTTTGAATGCATAAGTAATACATGAAGATTTTACCCAGTTAGAGAATTTCTAAAGGTAAAGAACCCTAAATACAATTGCTTAATATTCTATAAAGTATTGATAAAATTATTAAAGATAAAAACTATTATATTAGTCCCCAATAACTAGTGTTCTGAGAATTAACTCTAAGTATATCAACATCTCTCCTAAGCTAAACCAAAAATAATTTAAGGTGCTTATGATACATGGTATTAGCAGTGTTAAGAAAATGTCCTAAAACAATTTGAATTTTTGTCCTTTGTTTAAAGCATGTTCTTTCTGTAACTGTTGAGAGCATATATCTATATGCTCTCTGTGAAATTTAATGATATTAGTTTTTAACTTCTGGGATCGATAAGGTAAAATTAGATCATCTAATATGGAAAGAAAATCAGTATTCTGTAACCCAACTGTGGAAACATGGCTTGCAAAAGTACTATTAAGTGAATTATAAAGATTCCTTACTTTTTAGTGCTTTAAATGGTTTACCTTTCAATGCACACACATGGCAGTTGTTTTGGAAATTTTTATACTTTTTGAAATTAATTTCATTATGTTATTGCGAACAAATCACTAAAAGAAACTCAACCATGTTAAAATAGTGTAAAGACTGGCTTCTGTTTCATACAAAACATACATTGTTTCTTCAGTAAAGATGCTTAATAGCCATCAAATGAAGAACAAAATAAGGAAGGAAGGAAGGAAGGAAGGAAGGAAGGAAGGAAGGAAGGAAGG